>NW_017537423.1:160712-166728 GCF_001853355.1 Bactrocera latifrons
GATCTGCTTTTCTAAATTAATTTTTTTTTTTTCTAAGTAAAAAAATATAGATGTATACATTTTTAATTTTTTTTTTTCATAATTAAAAAACAGCGTTAAGCAATGAATATTACACATTAAATTTAAAAAAAACAATATTTCTAAGCTAAGAATAAAGAAATAATGTTTTTACTAAGTTAAAAAATAAAGCGTATGAATCTTTTTTCCAAAATTAAAAAAAATACTACTAAAATAATTCCGAAAAAAAACCAAAATTAAAGAAAATGTTTTATTTTTCATAGTTAAAAAGTTATAAGTTAAAATAAAAACCATTTTTAAATTTTTTTTGCAAGTTACATTTAAAAAAGTAATTTTAACAAAAAATAACTACATGATATAATTAAAAGGTCCGGCTAGGTGAGTATATTTTTTAATGTCTATTGTTTAAAAATATGTTTGTTCATTAATCAGCTTTTCAAATATCAAGCAGCTCTTTTTACAGCCAAATTTCAAAAGTACGGTTATTTCTTTATTGTATCACCGGATATGTCCTTCACAACTCATTGTAAGCCACATGCTTGTCTTTGATTATCCAAAACGAGTCGACAATCTCGCCATTTTTATCATCCGAAACTTGCTCGAAGTACAGATGTGTGTGATTGTGGGCCTTCATGCGCGTGTAGCCATAATCCTAAAGCGTGAAAAGATTTATAGCAGAGAAAAACTTATAAAAAAGAATTGGAGACATTGAAATTAGCGAACTCACATTGCTGTGGTAGGCGTTCCAGGCCGGCAGCGTCTCGGAGAATGGTTCGCGTTCCTCTTTGCAGCCAGCCGAGCCGGTTATGATTTGTATCGGCGCCTTGGGATTGGTGTAGGGTGCTGCGGCCGAACCATTATACACCTTGAAATCATAAATAGGCCAGAGACGCGTATAGAAATGCTCGTGCGCGAATATTTCCACGTCGACGCCATTTTTGTAGAATAAGTCCTCCAAACCGAACCACTTCACCAACGGCAAACCCTGTCTTATGTATGTCTCCAACTTCTCATTGCAATCGTACTCCTTTTCGTCGCTACAGTACATCGGACGATGACCATAAGTTATGATCCAGGGGCGTTGTGCACGATTCTCCGGCTTGTTGGCTTCGCGCAAATCATTCTCCAGCCACTCGAATTGTTTTGTGAGCAATTTGAAACCATATTGCAAGAAGTAATAGACCTCAGTGGAGAAGGAAACAAAGTGTACGGGGCCCAAATCGAAACTGTACCACAGGCTGTCCCTTTCGCCGGGCATGTTGAAGCGCGTTTTGTAGTTCGAAAAGTTGCTACGCATTTAATTTAAATTAATATTTTTTTTTATTATTTAACAAATATATATATATAACAGCAACGCTTTGCACACTCACTATTTCTCCTCATGATTGCCTGGACAAACCATATACGGCACATATGCCGCAATCGTTTCCACTTGCCTCATAAACTCATCGCCCACACGCGCATTCTCCGTATCCATGTCGTAAGCGAAGTCGCCCACATGTATGATAGCGTCGTACATGCCCTGCTGCGTGTCCTGCTGCAAGCGCGCCAACGACTGCGCGTTCTCATTGCCCATATCGCCAAAGATGGCCAAACTCGGTTGCCAGTCGCTGCCTCTCGGTGGCGTGGTGAAGCTGAACCGCGCAGACCAGCCCAAATCACTGCCGCACGAGTATTCATAGCGCGTATGTGGTTTCAAATCACGCAGCGTTACTTTGTGTATGTATTGTGCGTGCTGCTTCTTACCGCCATCGACAAAAATACGCGCATCGCCAGTGACGTTGACCAAACTCTTAGCGTCGGTGTAGTTTTCGCCGTACAGCACGACGGACTGGTTGGTGGCATCGCGCGTGGACCAGGTCACAACAATGTCAGCGAGGCTATCTTGTGAAAGAAATATCATATATGTATGTAAATGATTGCCCGTTCGAACTTAAGTATTATAAGGTAAGTCACATCACTATAAACAACACATTATTGGTATCCGGTCATGTTGCAAACATTTTAAGCTCTAAAATAAGTTGGGTTGTTGGAAATTTTTCATAAAGCCAGAAAAAATATTAGTCACATCACATCGTACCATGTCATATGACATAACATCACAACATCACCATGTATGCTACCAATCGTAATAAAAAAATTAAAGTCATATCACCACATCACATCATAACATAACACATGACTTACATCACATCGTTGCAAGGAGTGCTCCAAATCGTAACATAATGCCATAAATGAAATAGAATGGAGTAAATAAAAATATATAACAGCACTCATATAACATCTTTCATACAACAGCAACAACAACACACGCATTGTATTAAACAATACTCAGCTACAAAAAGTAAATATTTATAGCCAAAGTCACACATCAAATCACACTTGAACAAATCATCCTATTAAGGTAAATTATTTCATAACGAAAATAAATACATGTGTTCTAATTAGTTAACTTAGCGTGGCAAAATCAATTGTCTTCAAACGGCACATTAATGCAAAATAAAATTGTTTTCCATACAAAGACTTGAGCTTGATTGGTCTCTTTGTATGACAGCTATATGCTATAGTGGTCCGATAATGGCAGTTCCGACAAATGAGCAGCTTCTTGTGGAAAAAAGAACGTGTGCAAAATACCAGTGCAATATCTCAAAAACTGAGGAACTAGTTCGCATTTTCGCAGCAGATGGACTTGGCTAAAGCGGCTCAGCCCCTCACGCTGATCATTTATATATATGTACCTACATACAGACGTTTACTTCTGGGTGTTACAGGCTTCGTGCGTAGTATAATTATATGAAAATTCTCTAATTTGAATTGATAAGTGGAAAAGTAAAATTATTTGGTACTTTTGCTATTTTCGAAAAACGATTTACCATATTACAAGGCTTTTATTTGTTTATAATTTAGATTAAGTATTTTTGGATATTATTAAGCAATGTAAATATTTGTAAATATAATATTAAATATTTAGAAAATGCAGAGTTACAAGTGTAAAATATATGAAAAAAATAATTATATTAAATTAAAAAAATTTAATAAATAAAAATAGAAAAAAAAAACAGTTAAATATAAAAACAATAAAATGCATAAAAAAAGCAAACAAATAAAATAAAAAATTAATAAATGTTACAATATAAGATATATTAAATAAAAAAATTAAATGCAGTAAAAATAAAGAAAAACTAAAATAAAAAAAATAAATAAATTTCAAATTAATAAAGTAAATTTAAAAATTAACAAAATAAAAAAAGAAATGTAATGTAAATGTAAATGTGAAAAATAGACAAAAACAAAAAACGATAGTTTAGTTGAAACAATATATACTAAAGAAAAGTTTATTGCTTTTGCTCTAATAATTGCTATATTAGTTTTGGAAAAAATTTTAATTTTTTGAGATGAAAATGTTATTGATGCTGATGGGTGCTTTTTATAATTATTTTAATCTTTTCACACTAAAAATTAATTTATTTTTAATTTTATTTTTCTTTTTTGAAAGAAAAATTAATTTTTTCAGATGAAAATTATAATGGGAGTTTTTTATAATTATTTTAATTTTTTCAAACTAAAAATTAATTTAATTTTTATTTTTATTTTTGAATTTTCACTTACAAAGCAAATCTTCACACAGCCATCGTTTAATGTTTTTAATTTTTGTATAAAAATTTTTATATAATAATGGAATGCATATTTTGCAATATTTAAGTATATTTTGATAATTTTTGTCATAAAATGCATAAATATATAAAAAAAAAATACGAATGTGTAATATTTTGAGGTTAGAGATTGCTTTTATCGTTATTATTATTGTTATTGCTATTTCTCATGTCCTTTTAAACGTTTACTCCTCGACATAACTGCCATGCTTGTCCTTGACAACCCAGAATGCATCAATAATCTGCCCATCCTTGTCATCGGACACCTGTTCAAAGTACAAATGTGTGTCGTTGTGCGCCTTGAGACGAGTATAACCGAAATCCTGACTATGAAATGCGCTCCACTTGGGCATCACTTTAAAGAAGGGCTCACGCCCCTCCTTATTACCCGCCGAACCGGTTATAATGTGCACAGGCGCACGTGGATTGCGATAAGGCGCGGTCAGTGAGCCATTAAACACTTTGTAATCATAGATGGGCCACAAACGCTCATAGCAATGTTCATGCGCCCATATCGCGACATCGACGCCCTGCTCATAGAACAGTTTCTCCAGGCCGAACATATGCAATACCGGCAAACCAGCGCGCACAACCGTTTCATGCTTGGAACAGTCATCACCGTTGTCATTACTACAATACATCGGACGATGTGCAAAGGTTATTATCCAAGGACGTGTTTTGCGGTTCTCTGGTCGATTCGCCGTCTCTAAGTCACGCACCAGCCACTCGTACTGCGAAACTAAACTCTTCAAGCCGTAGTGGAGAAAGTAGTAGAGCTCGGTTGAGAAGGCCACAAAGTGTATGGGACCCAAATCGAAGCTATAGAATAGATTCTCCGTGCCGCCGGGCATATTAAAGCGCGCGCGATAATTCGAAAAATTGCTACAGTGTAGCATGGAAATACATGTAAGTGGAAATTATGGATATATTGTTTTGTTTAACACTCACTAGGTCTGCTCGTGATTGCCCGCACACACCATATACGGTACATAAGCTGCTATGGCCTCCACTTGGCGCATGAACTCATCGCCAACGGCGGCATTCTCTGAATGCATATCGTAAGCGAAATCGCCCACGTGCAAAATGGCATCGTACATGTCGCGTTGCGTGTCCTGCTGCAAGCGCGGCAAAGACTGCGCATTCTCATTGCCCAAATCACCGTATATCGCTAGTGTGGGCGACCAATCCGCATGCGTCGGTGGTGTGCGGAACCAAAATTGTGGCGACCAGCCAAGCTTGCTGCCACAATGGTAAATATAACGCTTTTCTGGTTGCAAATTAGACAAAGTCACCTGGTACAGTGAATAGAAAACATATTTAAAACGGCACAGTAGGGACAAATAATGCCAAAGCAATTATGTACTTACGCGATGTATGTATTGTACGCTGTGCGCGCTGCCGCCATCCACAAACTTTTTTGGTGGCTCTGTTGCCTTTTGCACAAACTCAAACGTTTCAAGGCCATATTCGCAGATGGACGCTTTAGTGTCGTCGCGCGTGGACCAAGTCACAACGATGTCGCGTGTGGTTTCTTTAAAAACAAAATATTTGCAAAAAGTGTTTTTGATATTTTCGTAATAAGTTTAATGAACTCGAAAACTAAAAAACACTGAATTCGGACCAAGCAGAACGTTATGTACTAACCGAAATCATAAGAATTTAAGTGTAGTAACATGTGCCGAGACTAAATATTTCAAATTATATTTTCATTATCGAGGAGATCATCTCGTTACTGAAAAAGTAGGGACCCATTGGAGACCTTAAAAAGTATATAATAAATTCTGGATAAGTAGAAGTTTACCCTGCTACAATATCCAGAACGAAGCTGCGCAAGGGTCAGTCTCGTTTCTCGCGGTGTTCGTATGTTTATACGCGAACTGGCACCTCAGTTTTGAGATACCCCTTATAAAGCCAATAAACTATTGAAAATCATATTTATTTTTCCAGAAGTAAACGTTTATTCAATACTCGAATAAATTGAATCTTTTGTTACAAAATAATCACTAAACCATATACACCACCACAGATATTTTTCAAAAACAATTGTTCACACAAAATGTATACTTAAATTGTAAAAGTGGTAAAAACACCTTCATATTGTATAACATATTGTATAAAATAAAAAGAGTAAAATTCAAAATAAACAGAGATTGGCTATAATTTGCTAGGTACAAGGGTTTTGTATTTCAGTTAATACTGTGAAAAGCCGATTTTTTTAAAACATAAAACGGAATGTTAATTTTTGGGTATTGTATCCAGGGTTGCAAATAACACATTGAAAAATAGTAATACATTTTTTAAATTTCCCAAAAAAATATTTTAAAAATTTAATTTTTAATTCCAAA
>NW_017537423.1:166908-180286 GCF_001853355.1 Bactrocera latifrons
TTTTTAATTGTATTTTTAATTTCAAATTCTCAAGATTGTAATTAAAATTCGAAAATTTAATTTAATTCAAGTTTTTTAGTTAAAAAATGTGCAACCCTGATTGTATCTCTCAAATGCTATGTTGATAAAAATATTCTATAATATTTTTTTTTTTTGCTTTCTATATACTAATTGTGCTTAAGAATTTTAATATACGCGCTTTGTGCAGCCTCGCTTTTTCTACATCCACTTTGACGTATTCTCCGCACACTAAATGCTAAAAGCCATGTCACGCACCCCCACATTAAACATAACTGCCGTGTTTGTCTTTTATTATCCAAAATGCATCGATAATGGCACCATTTTTGTCGTCGGACACTTGCTCGAAATACAAGTGTGTGCGATTATGGGCCTTCATGCGCGTATAACCGTAGTCCTGCGAATGCGCAAAACAATAAAATGCAAACAAGTTCAATTTCATACACTACCCACCTGACTGTGAAAGGCGCTCCATTCAGGCGTATCTTTTTCGAATGGCTCACGTCCCTCTTTACAGCCGGCTGAACCCGTTATCAAATGTACGGGCGCGCATGGATTGCGATAAGGCTCGGCCAGCGAACCATTACACACTTTATAATCATAAATAGGCCAAGATCGTTCATAAGAATGCTCGTGCGCCCATATTTCTACATCGACACCCTGCTCATAGAAAAGTTCTTCCAGGCCGAACATGTGGAAAAAGGGCCAACCGACGCGCGTTAGTGTTTCTGCATGCGTGCAGTCGTCACCGTTACCATTGCTGCAGTACATTGGTCGGTGGCCATAGACAATTATCCAAGGGCGGCGCGCACGATTCTCTGGCCTATTGGCCTCTTGCAGATTATTCACCAACCATTCGTATTGAAAAACGAGTGTTTTTAGGCCGTAATTAAGAAAATAATACATTTCAGTGGAAATTCCAATAAAATGCACGGGCCCTAAATTAAAGCTGTAGAATAGATTCTCTGTGCTGCCCGGCATGCTGAAGCGTGCGCGATAGTTCGAGAAATTGCTGAAAGCATATATTTTTATAATATAATTTGTTTTCCTAACATCTTTGCTACTCACTACTTCTCTTCGTGATTGCCCGGCACCACCATGTATGGCACATAGGCCGCAATGGTTTCTACTTGACGCATAAACTCATCACCCACGCGTGCGTCATCGGTATTCATATCGTAAGCAAAATCACCGACGTGTATAATAGCATCATACATATTGCGCTGCGTGTCCTGCTGCAGACGCGCCAACGATTGCGCATTCTCATTACCCATATCACCGTACAGCGCAATAGTGGGTGACCAGTCGTCACCGGCGGGCACAGTGCGAAATTCGAAAAGCGGCGACCAACCCAATTGGCCGCCACAGTGATAGACGTACGTTTGGTTTGGCACAAGATTCAATAACGAGACCTATTTTGTTCACAATTTGAAAGCGGAAAGCGACAAAAATATATGGTTCATCAAATGCAAACAAATTATACACAAGACAACAAAAACAATGCAATGTAAAGCAGCTGAGTAAGTGACGCTAAACGCGCTCATGCGCGCAAGGTCACACAAAGTGAACCAACTGCAGCGCTTACACTACGCTCATCTACTTTGATAGCAAATGTTTGGAACAGCAAATAGCAAAAATGTTAGTAGTAACTTTACCCTGTGTATGTATTGTGACTTTTTCTTATCCCCACCATCCACAAATTGCTGGGATGTGCCATTGGCGCGTTGCGTAAAGCCAATGAAACCGTATTCGACAATGGATTCGATGGCATCGTCGCGTGTGGACCAAGTTACCACAACATCATTAGACTTTTCTGTAAATACAGTAGTGCAAACAGAGAAGGCATGATTGCTTGTGCAACAATGAAATTGGAAAATATTGATTGTGTTAATAAAAATTTACGAATTTCTATAATTCAAAACATACATTTCTTTTAATTATCATTTACTTGCATTTTATTGAATAAAGTAAACGGGTAACGTTAGCTTTTTACATGCATATTGCATTTGTTATATTATATTGCATTGTTCCTTTTAAATGTTGGTCATTGCTATTGTTTTCTTATCTATTTTTGCACTCAAATAGTAAATAGAGGCCCGCCATATGGCATACGCCCGCTTATCAGCCACATAGCGTAAGCAATAACATACGCTTCAAATTGCGAATTTGCGTCAAGTGTAAGTAATCTTTGAAAAAATTGGGTTACAAACATCATTTCATATTCCTGATGTGAATGATGTGTATAATATTTCTTTATGAGTAATATAATGATTTCATTTTGCTGAATTGCAAAGTTTTCAAAAAAGTAAATGCACTATTTTTAAATTCAGATTTTCCTTATGATCACCTAGTGATAAGACTGATGATGATGATCAACATACATTATCGTATATAACTTAAAAGATACACTCGGCGCATCTTGTCCTGTAACTGTTGAAATTGCTTCACTTATGATGCTTTGTTAAAGAAACAAAAAATTACTACAATTACTATAATTACACAGAAAATTGCTTATGAAAAATACCAACACATCAAAATAAAAGCACCGCAAAATAGTACACTGTGTTTATCTCTTCTAAACAATACAAAAAATCGCGTGAATAAACTCGCTTAAAATTGTTATCACAGGTGGAAAGTTAAATAAATGCAACGGAATAATTGAAAAGGTGAATACCTAGCTTAATTAAACAAAAATTATTTTATATAACAGTATTTTTACATATGTATGTGAAACACTTGTAAATAATGAGTCATTACTGCAATTTTCCATAATTAATTTACCTTATATATACATATTTAAATTATTATTAAAATCCCAACTTATTAAGAATATCCCAGAAAAATATGACATACATACATACATATGTATGTACACATATATGTACAATACAATATATTTATTTCCACATTATTTTACCTTTATCCTAACATAATTGTTATGTTTACACTTACCACCAAAGGCCAAATGCACTTGTTCCGGCTGATAGTGGTATACTTTGCCCACATTATCTGAAATCGCATTTTTCTTCTCCAGCTTTTGCGCAATAGCACTCGCTAGTAAAGCGAATAAGACGTATGGAAACGAATGCATTGCGTTCTATAATTTAGGATAGCAGTGCAGAAAGTTAATTTGTTTGCGCACTATATATTATATATTCTGAATAAAATTTCGCTAACAAAAATTCCACAGAAAGCACAACTAAACTATTTCAAATCCAATAGCGAAATCAAATCACATAAACATACGAGAACAAATGACAGTCATAATAAAAGTCAACTGTCACGCAATGTTGTACTTTTATTTGTTTCAATGTTACGTTACTTAAGTACCTTAAGCAAACGTAATAAATTGCAAACATATATAAATGCAGTTACATTTATTTATACATATACACATTAATAAACATATGTTTAAATCAATTGATATTTGATTTTAGATAAATTTTCGATGTAGACGCTCCAAAGACTCAATAATACCAGTATTATGCTTTGCTGAGGTCTCCAACAGTTCCCATTCATATTTTAATCCTACTAATTTTAGACCATCTACTATTTCTGCTGCACTTAATTTGTCATCCATATCCTGCTTATTCGCCAAAACCAATAGGAACAATTCTTCTGGTATAATAGCCTTTTGAAGTGTTTCGTGCAGCTCTTTTGACGCCAGTTCTAACCGCTTTTTTCCAGCTGCTGCGTCCACTACGAATATTATACCATTCGTATTTTCAGTTAGAAAGTGCTTCCATAATGGCCTTAATCTACATTGACCTCCAAGATCCCACAAAAAGAAGCTCAAACCCTTATATCTTACTTCTTCTACATTAAAACCGATTGTTGGTTGAGATAAAGTAAAATTTCTACCTAATAAGCTGTTGAAAATTGCAGTTTTTCCAGCGTCATTTAATCCCAATAGATAAATTTGAGTTGGGTGTTCCATTTTCGGCAAATTTGATGTTGACACCATTGTTAAAATATATAATAAATTGAACAAACACAGGATTTTGCTTTTACTTAGCATTTTTCGAGTCTAAATGCATAAATCATAATATACTTATACTTAAAGAAATCAGTATCGGCGTCCAAGTCATGAAAGTCATGTGCAGTGGAATTTTATATAGCGTATAGATAGGTTGTTATATTTTATGGCAAACTTGTCACTTTTGACATTAGTCTGCTAAGTTAACAGAGCGTTAATTTTACGGATTGTAAAATATTTTATAGCGTATAATTGAAATAAGCTTGGTATGAATAATAACAATAACATTAATGGAAGCACTCGAAATCAAGTAATAGCTTTTATATGTATGAAAACTAATATAATATAATAATGAAATCAATGGCAACGGACTTAAAATGTATCAATTAGAAAACCAGTGGTTTCCAAAATTCCTGTCAAAACTTTTGTTTTGGTTTTTAGGGAAAACAATAGAATAGCTTCCCAGAATTGCTTTTTTGATTTTATTTATAAATAACTCTTCATTGATTTTGATATTATTTATACGCGACTATATATTTTAAACATGAGCAGCAATACCAGCAGCGTGCGGGCATTACCACAATCGAAGGAAGCACTATTGAAATCATATAACACACGTCTTAAGGAGGATGTACGTAGCATGCTGGAGAATTTCGAAGGTAAAACGGATGTGAAACTCAAATTTGCACACAATTAAAACAGTTTATTTGATAATGTTGCACTAAGTCTCTTGCCCCGGTTATGCGTAAGCATTTGCTGTAATTGTTGTAGGCCGTCGCTTAATCCCATACCATTGATGGCGCAACACTCTTGAATGGCCCACTGTTGTGTTAATGTCTGCAACTGCAGTATTGTGACCAACTGTTCAGCTCCCAGTGCGCCCGGCAAATCTTGTTTATTAGCATATAAAAGGTAGACAGCTTCGGTCAGTTCGGGGCGACACCACAACCAACGTAGCTCATCCATAGCTCGTGGCAAGCGACGCATATCCGTTGCGTCAATCACAAAGATAATTGCACGCGTATTATGATTATAATGTTGCCACAATGTACGTGTACGTGGTCGATCGCCACTAACGTCCCAAATATTTAACAACATTTTACCACAACGCACATTTTCCACATTGAAGCCAACGGTAGGCACCGGCTCAACGTTCCGTTCCAATTTCAATTGATATAGAATGGTTGTTTTGCCAGCATTATCCAATCCTAGCATACCAACACGCAATTCCGGTTCAGTTTTTGGAAGCCAACGTGCAAATAAATGCGTTAAACGACCACCCATTTGATGGTTATTGCAGAGAAGTCCGGCGTTGAATAATTATGCCAGCAAACTGTGCAATGACTTGTGAATGCGAAACAAGTGTTATTTTAAACAACTGTGTTTAGGTTGATACATTACACCAATAAACAGCTGTTGCAAAAGCCATATATATGTATACTGTAGTATATGGTAAGATGGAATGTTATTGATATATTACTGTAATGGAGCTTATACTCGTTACAACTTCATCAATTTTACATTGATAAAACTGCCAATTTTTTTTTTTTCTTTCAGAGATCATCAAATTAGCACGCGGAGAAGGCGATTCTCAAATTTCTAAAACGACACAATGTGAGCAAGACACTTATGAAATGCAAGTGCGCGCTGCAAATATCGGTAAGCACGAAACCATATTACCATAATTAAGTAACAGTACACAAAACTAAAAATTAATTAACACGATAATTTAAATAATTTTTGTTATAATTACTACTTTCTTGCTTTCAGTACGCGCCGGAGAGTCACTCATGAAACTTGTATCAGATATTAAACAGTATTTAATATTAAACGATTTTCACTCCGTCAACGAGGCGATTACCAACAACTCACAATTATTCCGTTCGAAACAAATGGAATGCGATAAGAAACTTATGAAATTGCGCGATGAAATGGCTATGGATTTGTATGATCTCGAAGAGGAATATTATACTAGCATATTTAAATGAAAATAAAATAATATTTAAGTGCATAATAAAAATTTTTATTAATTAACATACAAAAATATTAAATGGAAAAATATCAACAATATTAACTACCCAACTATGACTCGTCATTGCTTTCATCGTCCACATATTCGAAATTTTGTTTGCGTATGCAGTAATGTGCTGGTGTGTCTTTGTTGGGGCTAATCTTTTCTGGTGGCAATGGTTTGCCGGAATCAGCCGGACGCAATCTGCTGTATACAATTATTTTTTTATATTTGGTTATTATGTGCTTTTCTATATTAACTTCGTTTTCACCTTTTTTTCGGAAAACGTGCCCCGCCAGGTACACTGCAAAATCCACGCAAATATTCGGGTAGACTTGGAGGTTCCATAGTGCCATATGTTATACCGAATATGTGCGCTGGATATATAGCAGAAGCGAGCACTTTTAAATTGAAGGGACTCGGCAAAGGCGAATAATGTATTTCGAAATAGTTATTCGATTTATCTTTTTTGCGTTTATCCATAGTTAACTTAACAGTAACTAATACTTCGGAATTATGACAGCTGTAATTAAGGAGAATTACTTAATAATCTTTTTTGAATTACAACAAATATACTGTTTAGCGCACTCCTCCTTATTTGGCGCATGCTCAACGAATATGCGTGCCATTTCAGGGTCCATCTGGAAGTGCTCCAGGCACAAAAAATGTCCATTGTAATTAAGGAAAGCGTCATTGAGATGAACTAAACCACGCAGCTGGTTTCCCAACTCAGCTACAAATTCTTCGCTACCAAAAGGCTCCACCAGCAGTTGTATTTTGATAAGTACTTTGCTTTTACTAAAAAATACTAATACACATTTTAAATTTTAAGTATAGCTGGGATTAAATCGATAGATATATTTACTGTAGCAATCGGTCCAATTCATCTATGATGTCATTCAACTCATTGGGGTTACATGGGATTAGTGCACGCTTTAAGTCCATGTATAATTTGTCAACACCAGTGCCTATACACGACACGAACACATCGTTCAGTAAAATTTGGCGTAAAAAAACACATGCGCCAGCATACAAGTGTGTAATTTTTCCCTCTACAAAGGCATGGCATATAAACTGATATTGTTATAAATCACAAAATAAAGCAGTGTTTCATCAAATAAAAACCTTTCTGTATGAGCACCATCATATTGCGCGTTGCTGAAGCCTCTTCAAACACAAAAGCTTTAACGCGCTTTTCATCACTTAGATGCAGGATATGTGGATTTTTTGTAGGATCCAAGTAGACGAAGTTATCGTCTGTTAGTATCTACATGATTAATAATTATACAAAGGTTCAGAAAATACGCGAAAATGTGATAAATCTGTGCAGACCTCCTCTTTATTTGTGTTGAAATGGATCTTCATTCGCCAAGCAATCGCTTTGCTTGTATAAATTTTAGGCACTCTTTTCGGCAGTAACAGTTGATTTAAACCATAGAGACGTGTAATAAACACTTTCTGTGTAGGCTTTAAGTAAATGCATTATTAAATTGGAATTGTATATGTATTACATACATATAAAAGTACTAGTACTCACGTTATAGATTTTTGGCATATCATCAAATAGAAAGTCCTCGCCAAATTCAAGAAATTTCATATTTATGGAATTGTATATAATCTATTTAACTCATTTAAATAAAACAACTAGACAATAAACGATTTGCAATTGCCCGCCTAGATCAGACCAGAGAACGTAAAACATGTTGCAGCTGTTTTGGAAATACGTTCTCTGTCATAACTCAAACAGTTTGAAAAACAGTGTACGCATATAACTTAGAATAAATAAATTGTATTTTAATTCACTTTATTTATTTATATACCGCACGCTTCAAAGAAATATTAGTAATAAATAAATACTATCGCTTTTAAATATAGGCTAAATAATATTTTTGTTTTCATTGTAATGACAAGTCATTGCGAGTGCTTCAATTGTAAGAAGAAGAATCCTCCTAATGGCACTCGTTAATCTCAGCTGGTTGGTGTTTTTATATTGAATCGTTTAATAAATAAATTGTCTTGAATAAAAGTTTATTGTTAATAAAGTAAAAATAATAAATTGTTGTAGATTGTTATTCTACCATTAACAATTACGAAATCAATAATGAACTTCCTGCGGAAAACCATCAGTGTTACGAAACAGTTGTCACAAAAAGGTTTGTGGATAACACATGGGCTTTTTGTTGCAAAATATTAGTTTTAATCATATTAATTAAACACGAATTCTGCTTTTTCTTTAGTGCTCACTGGCAACATATTGCAGTCTATCCAAAGTGGCTGCCTATTCGAGCCGACCTATCGTATGGCGTCCTTAAACCAAATGCACCGAACTGGTCCACATTATAAAACGCGTCCGCCACGACAACCACTTGATGGCAAACCTTTCGCGAAAGGTGTTGTCCTTAAGACACTCATCAAAAAACCAAAGAAACCTAATTCCGCTAATCGGAAATGCGTGCTCGTGCGCTTATCTACCGGTAAAGAAATGCTCGCTTATATACCCGGTGAGGGACACAACTTACAAGAGCATAACATTGTGTTATGCCGTGTAGGCCGGTGTCAAGATGTGCCTGGCGTGAAATTGAAATGCGTACGCGGCGTATATGATTTGGCGCACGTTATCAAAAAGTGAAGAAAAGTGGTGGAACCTATTTTCTTTACTTTCCTTTTAAATGTTACGATATTTATATGAAATGATAAAATATCCTTTGACAAAATAAACATGGTCACACTTCTTGTAAAAATATGTATATAAACGTATATTTTATGTATCTTCAACCCTTTTGTCTACCAATATATGCTCAATGGATGAGTTAGCGTTTTTCGCGTATCACTATTTTCCTTTTATTGTTTACCTATTTTCCTTAGGCGGCTGCTTTTTTCGTAGGGGTAAATCACTATTTACGTATGGCGTGCGTTGATTTTAATTTTCGAGGGATTTATTTACCGCGCGTGCCAAGCATGCGATCCAGTTGATGGGGATGGAGGATTGAGCGGCAATTAAAACGATGATGGGGCATATTTTTGAATTGGACTCTAAATAAAATAATTATAGTGCTAACGAAGCGAAAAAAGCATATTGTGTTCAATAAATGCTGAATGCCATGAACTTAGGACACAGCATCCTTCGGAATGTATGAAAATTCAAGAATTTTATGTTAGTCACAACGACCATGTTAACTTAAAACTATATTTTATCAACAAAATCATCATAAACTTATGTTTACTAGCTCCTACAAATTTCGGGCACACCTGCAATAAATTATCACCTTTTCAATTATTATCATTTCAATATGAATCGCTGGCGATATTCGTTGTGACCATTTAATGTCTAACGTTAATCCATACTTTTCCTGCAACCACAACGTACATACGTATACATTTACGCATTATGTATTTTTTGTACGGTTGGAGATTATTGACCATTGGTTACCGTACTGACGTTCAGTACTGTTTCGCATTGTTTGTCTGACCTTTTGTGCACAAATGTTGCAATGACAAGCGGAAAAAGGGCCAACTGATTAAAATCTTTTGTGGGTAGGTGTGTAGTATTATATATATGTACAAATTTATATTGTAAAGGAATATATGCGTACTTACATACAATATTATAGATTTATATGTGGCTGACGGCTAGAGATGCAACTGCTTCATAAATTGCAAATTTTGGAAAGTGGACACTGCAAATTGATTCCAAAACACTAGAACACACTTCTACTTTTTAGCACATTTAGCAATAACTACAACTAATGTTAATTGAAACACAAGAAACATATATTTCCGTTTTTGATATCCGCTTAATTGCTTTGCACTGTTTCCGCTGCTTAACTGAATATTCTACAATTTTGGTTACGGATGTGCGATAACCGATTGTTCTTGTCTTTTGTCGATTAGTAATTAACAAGACTAATGTTACAGAAATTATATATTATGTGCTAGTATCATTTCTATTACTTTTATTATATATGTATGTGTATATTAATTAGTTGACGCTATATAGTCACCTACGTACATACATATGTACAGCTTGCTCTTCTGAGAATACAAAGATCGATCAGTTTTGCGATTAAATCTGTACAAAATCAATTCTACTGTAATATTTGTAGGCACGAATTCGTCAAAATAGTGACATATGGCGGATTACTTACATATATATTTTTGTCAATATTCTATATATAAAAAATAGTAATAGTTTCGGCATGTTGCTCACACAATTTACCACCTGCCGTTTTAGGGTGTTTTTTTGACGCATTTGTGCATACCACAAGAAATTGTAACCCGTTGTTGGCCACGCGTATGCCACAGGTCTTTTTTCATTGAAACCAAACAAGAAATTTGTATTTTTCGACGTTACACTTTTGCACGTAAGTACTTATTCGATTAAGAGTTTGATTATGAAATCCTAAACTTTTGTTTTACTTTTCCAATTTGTGTTAAAAATAATCCTATTTATTGCAATTATTATGAAATAACATATGCACTTGTTAATTTTATAACGTATTCTTTGGTACCCAATTTGAATAACGTTTAAAACATCAATTATCGATATACACCACATCACTAATGCCGAGTGACCGGAACTAGTTTTCGTTCGTTGAAATGTGCTTTCAAGTGTTCGTCGTGTAGCACAATTTAATAATTGAATTTCGGGTGTTTAAACAACAGTTTATGTGAAATAGTTTAAAAAAGTGTAGAGTTTAGTAATTTATGCAACTTTTGTTGCTATTTGCGGTAATGTAAATGAATGTAGTGTCGTGTAATGTGATAGTGAAAATCTCGTGCTAGTGGGTGGTGGTGAGGTGTGTTTCAAATGTGAAAAGTGTTATATAAAGTGCATATATAGTTATAAAATAGTGCTTTCTTCAAAAAGTGGCCTCATTGCATTTGCAAATGCATGAAATAATCATCAAAAATCTTTAATTAATAAAATACGAAGCGTATAAAAAGATGCTTGCATTTTGGCAAGCTAAATGTGTTCGCAAAATGGCGGTGCTCGTGTATTTGCAAGCAAACGGTTACAGCAGCAACAATCACGGAAAGTTTCAAAGCCACTTAACGTAAGTATGCAAATTGGCAATATGGCTGCAAAATTTAGCAATTTCACAAGCAACGTATTAATTTACCATGTTTATTATTTAAAGCTCTAATATTGATGCATGCATTTATCAATTGCTTTTGAAATGTGATAATTTCACAAGCAATGTATTTATTTATATTAAAGCTTGAAAATAGATATATGTATATGTATAAGTGCAAAGGTTTATAAATAACAATAAAAAATAAGAAAATAAAAATAATAATAAATAATAGAAAATAATATCAATTAAAATAACAATGAAACTTAATACTACTATTGTAATTTTTAAATTTTTATTTAGCAATACATTTATTAAGCTTCTACTTTTACTAATAAGGCGTAATTATGTATGCGGAAAATTCTACGTTTGAAATATACATATCCGGTTTACAGAATTTACTTACAAGTTGCAAAATATTTAGACAAAATAGATACACATTTGTCATATCAAAGGCAAATCTTTACGCCACAATAAATAAGGTATCATCTGCACAACGTCTCGACTTCTTTATGGAGTTATAACTTGTTGTCGTACACATTGTACATTTTGCCTTCATTATGGTATTATTTACAGTCATTATTTTGTGGCCTTTTTTTCTTTGCTCGATACTCTCTCTTTATGCTTGCCGCACAATTTGCGGATTACCGCATTCATAGATTTGGTTTGAGAGCAATGTTTCAACGTTTGCAGACAAATGTGTATTGTTAGGCAGTCATGCGCAACAGTAAGGAAATTATTTCTTGGCTCAAGACAATTTTTTGCTTTGAAATTCGTACTTTTTGTTTTGCTGTGTTTTGTTTTGGAAGCATCACTTGACCTAACCGAGGATTTGAAGTTATAAACCACAAAGTGGTTAATTGGCATTTCGTCGGCTTTAAGCTACAAAATACTTGCTAATGAGGTACGGAGTTATGAATGGACATACATATATGGTAGATGAGTGGTGTACAGGATGTACTTATACAAATGTAAGAAAATGTTTCCGGTGTTTGAAAAGAAGAGATTTAAAAATTGTATATTTAAGTAATATTTTAAGACAGAAGACGTTGATTTTTAAAAGAATATTATTATTTGCATTAGATATAGACTATGCAAAGAAAAATTAGGACTTTGGTTATATCGAAGCTATAATACCCTTCACAAATAAAAAAGTTTCCATACCAATACTAGATTTTGATTACTTAGTTTGTATGGCAACTACATATATGCTATAGTAGTCCGAACTCGGCGGTTTCGACATTTATTTAGCGTGTATAGCAAAAACTGTAGAACTAGTGGGCGTATATACAGATGCTGGTCATTTATATATGTATATACAGATGCTGGTCATTTAGTATATGGTCACCACTGTGGTTCGTCATTCATGGTATTCAGCCACAAACATTTCTCCCACCCTCGAAACTAGCCGAAGGGTATATCTGGCAGTATGTATACATGTTTAATTACAAAGCTGGCCAGAACCGCACTCTACACTTAATAAATTAGTGAACCCATGCACAGTTGACCTTATGTTCAAACCTACAAGGGTAGGAAAATTTAAGCCGCTTGGAATGTAAACTAAAGTAATGACAAAATCAATATATAATACTTGCATTAAATTGACGGCGTTTGTAAGGAATGTAGTGGATAGCTATGACATTAAGAAACGTAACCCTTTGCAAAATACGACTTCTTTAATTTACACAACGTCGAACTTTTGCAGTAACAATGCGAGGTACAAAGCTTAATGACCTTTTAGACACAGCTGGCCAAATTTCGCATCAGAAAGTGACCATTAAAAGTGTATATTTTGCTTGGATTACATCGAAAACAAAAAAAATCTTTCTTTTCAACTCGTAAAGAAGTTTCATTAAATAACGTATAGGGGTTGCATGACGCTTACGCCATCGCGCTCTATTAAATGTTCTAATTTTGTGAAATTCACTTTCAATCTTTCTTACTTCGCGCTGATTGGCTGTTTGTTGTTGTTTATGCTTAGGAAGACGTTAAGGGAGGAATTGTTGTGTGTTTACGCATAATTGGCCATCCTGTCTGGATATGACGTCGGATATATTTTGTAAGATTGTTATGTAAAAATGGCGTCATATGCGGTAAGAATGTTAGGATAGTTAAATGGGGTTCATATTGATTTTTATGTACATATGTACATATACATATGTGAGTCTGCCGAAATTAGTAGTCAATACATTAAAATTATACAGCTTACTGCCTGCCATAGACATTTTCGTTTTGGGATTATTCTCTTTTAAGTCCTTCGTGAGTTATAGCGTCGCAAACATGGAGCAAAATAAAGAGAAA
>NW_017537423.1:180521-212936 GCF_001853355.1 Bactrocera latifrons
CATCGGTCAAGAGCTGGGCATGAGTCATCAAAAAAGATTTTATGAACAATTGAAAATTCAATAAAAATACCGCAAGACTTTTTTGACAACCTAATATGTCTCTTTTGGGCAATTTCCGTTTAGTCTTTGGATTTTCAACGATTTGTAAGTAGTTGTATGTAGTTCCTGGTTCAGTGGTGGATTATTTCCTTAAATTTATATAGAAAGATATAATACCTGTTTCATTGTTGGCAACATGTGTACACCTGATTTGAGTGTCGATGCATAAAGGGTTAGATGTCAATGAGCGGCTTCCAGGATAATGAGACCAGAACCATCCATTGCTGTGGGGTCATAGAGTCCATAAAGGGGTTGTTCTGCACGAAAGAGAGAGTGGGGAAAGAACGGCACTGGCAGCAGGCAACAGGAATGCGCTTCTTTTGGGAGGTTCCCATCTAGCAAGGTTTAGAGATATGATCAACCTGCTTCGAGCCAAATTCGGTCTTCTTGTCTCGCTCTCTACTAGGCACTGCAGGCTCAAGAAACACTTGTCTAACATGGGCATTCATCTTGTGCAAACTGCCGGTTTTGCGACATGAAATCGGAAACTCCAGAACACCTGTTTCACGATTGTCCAGCAATTTGTAGAAGAAGGCTCAAGAGCCTTGGATCACATTATCCCCATCGCGCCAAGCAATGCCCTGGAATTGTTCAGAGTGCTGGGCATAGGTCGCAGTGCAAAACCTCAGATACCTCGGTAGCGAAATATAAAAGCGCGAGCCCGGAAGAATCGCATTTACTTGCTAGAGGGAGTATGAACAGGGACAAAAGGGGTCAACCAGGCTGTCATCCCCCTTTTTAATTCAATTCAATTTTATTATTCAATCAATCATTTTAAAATTAAAAAAAAAAAATCGAAAATAATCAGAGGTATCGTGATTGTTGGACTGAAGTCTGAAAAGTAGTCCGCATCCTTTTACTTAAGCTATTCGAAATGGATCACCGCTGCAGTATTCTTGAAAACTATTTGGAGAACTATGAATGCTGTTGCGAAACATCAATATTAATTATTTTTAATCTGTTTCGGAATCCAACCCTCTCTTCCACAAATAAATTATGTATAAAATATCATTGAATCTTCAGCTTGTGAATACTTTAAGTTGTTTTGAAACAATTATTTCACAAAAGCAATAAAAAAAGTCCCTCCCGTTAAAGACAATAAACCGTAAACCTCCAACGTTGATCCACCGTTTGCCCACCTACTATATAAATATGTCTGTATGTATGAGTTTGCGGAAGTGGCAATTTGTTTTGCCTCAACTGACTTGCTACTTTCTTACGCCTCAGCTTTGTGTGTTTATTGTTGAGGAAGAAACGAACAAAACTGCATATTTCATGTGTATCATAACTGAAAGATCTTCATACTATACCTTTTCATAGGCGAGCAACGCCCACTTGGCCAACAGTCAAAGGAAGAGTGTTGCTTCGCTGTAGATTAGATGGGTAATAGGAAAGTAGTAATTGTCATTTCAACTGATTTGTGGCATTTTGCATGGCTCATTCGTCATGATGGACTGTCAGAAAGTCTATTGTGTACCGTTATAATCAGCATAGCGCATACGGTTGAAATGTAGAATTAGATTTATACTATAAATATATAGAAAATGTAGATATAAAGTATATACGTATATAAATGATCAGCGTGAGAGCTGAGTCGATTTAGTCATGTCCGTCCGTATATAGGAAAACCAGTTCCTCAGCATTTGAGATATCAATCTGCACACGTCTTCTTTTTATCATGAAGCTGTTCATTTGTCTGAATCGCCGATATCGGACCATTATAGCATATATCTGCCATACAAACTGTTGTATCAAAGTCAAGTCTTTGCATGGAGAACTTCTTTATTTGACAAATAACATTTGGCATGGGTTGTTATCCAAGACAGCGGTACTATCTCCGTAAAAATTGTTGAGTTCGGATCGGTATAGCATACAACGCCACACAAACTAACCAATCAAAATCAAGATAAAGATCTTTTTATGCCCTTTTATCCTTTAAGAAGTGCCCTGTGTAGGGTATTATAGTTCGGTAAAGTTGCAGTTAAAGTTTTGTTTCAAATGAATTCGTATGGACACGTTGAAGTCCTTCTTCTTATATATTTTAACAAATAACATATGTACATATGTGTGTATCAACATATAAGTTTATACGCATGTATAAATGTATGTATTTGTAACGTGAATAAATTTCAATTTCTCGCTTTATTAGCTGTCAATTGTTATAGACCCATCACAACTGCAAATATTCCGCGTATTTCATATATTGTATATACATACATACGTACATATATGTACATATACATATGTATGATGTAGTCATCAGTAAGCACTTCATATAAATTCCTATAATCTCACATAAATATGCATTATGGCAGCGTCTAACGCCGTTTAATGTGTGCATGTATGTGTGTATATGCAAAAAAAAATCAAAAATCACAAAACTCCCACATGTTTTAATAAAAACCTACACAACGCATGTACCATCATTATTAACTGTCAACGCGGTCTTTGCTCATCAAATGTCACATTGGACACATCTTTAATAACCCTTCAGCGCTATTCTTTTCACACCACTCTTTCTCGTTCCTATTGTTGCTCTACATTGTGTTGGTGTGGACTAAAGATGCACCCACAAATACCGTTTTGCATTATGTCCTTTTTGATAATGTTTCACGTATTTCAACTTATTTTTTTGCTTTCTGATCGATGCAAACCGTTATGCGGTTGAAAAGGTGTTCTTTGCACACTTTTGTTGACAGTAGCGTCAATTGTGGCAATTGGCACTTTTCGCAGCGATAAAATCGAGAAACGGAACTAAATACGCTCCTTTTACTGTTATAAGTCCACACACTGCAATACGGAAGTACAACTGTATACATACATACGTATATGGTTGTGTGTGAGTAAGCGTTCAGTGTGCCACAGCTACCGTTTAACTGTTAATTTCATATTTTTGTCTCATCATGCGGATTTTCTCACTTTGTGTCATTTTTTCTTTCGAGATTTTTGAGATTTTTCCTCAACAATCAGTAATCGCTTCATGCAGATTTTGTTTAGTAGGATTAACGTCCAATACTGCAATATGAACAGCATGCAAAATCCTTTATTGGCAACTGCATGCACTGGAATGGTTGGTGTTGGTTTTCAAATCACTTTCTATGAAGTTGAAAAATATAATTTTATGAATTTTAAGTGTTTTTTGGAGGGTATTAAAAATATGTAGAAAGGGATTATAAATATTAAATGCATTGATGAAGAAAGTGAAGTTCATTCTTCAGAAAACATTTGTTTATGTATAAGCTAATACATATGTACACTTGTAAGGTCATTTTCGCCATAAAGTGACAAAAATTGAGGTTAGATTATTTTTGGTTTAAATATTAACTATGGGGCATTGAAATGTTTGCACCTTAAAGATTCTTTGCAATATTACGAGATAAGTTCTAAGGTATGCTAAAACATCCTCTTATCAGAAGTCTAGAAAAGGGTGTAGGCTTCAGCAAAATAGGAGAAATTGAAATGAAACGATCATATGTGTCAGTTTTAGATTTAAAATTAATACCTATTAGAAGGATTTATATTGCGGGATATTCAAATATGGCAGTAAAAGGAACCAAAATGCTTGACAACTTTTAAAGGGTTTAATATCCTATTTATTTTCATTTAATACTAGAAACGTACGTTTTCTCATATCCTGAATAATTTGAGATGAATTACGTCTCGACTATTTGTCACCAAAATGACGGTAGAATACTTGCTCGCAGCGCCTTTAGATGAAAATTTCTGAATGGCTATCTAGAAATTCTTTGTGATACAAACTTACCGGGTACATTGACTAAGTTTCCGTGTAGTTATGTCGGGGACAGTTCGTTTCCACTAACACCAAGTCCAAGATGTAGTCTCCGACGAACGTTATGGGTAATGTAAATATACTAAATCGTCGGTAAGGTCTTTGAACTTATTTGTTGGATGACATCATAAGGTATCCTGAAATATTCGAGGAGGATGTTTCAATAATAATTAGCTTTTCATGAATCTTCGTTACTGAAGCAATGATTGCAGATCATGTTAAATCTGCTTTAGTAAATTAGTGAAGTGCTTACCTAATTTAAAACATGAAGACTTTAGAGATTTTATCTATGAAATCATCGAACATTTATAGCTGTCAAGGGATCATTACAGTTCCTATATTTTTCTCGCTGTGTTTGATTTTACAGGATTTTTTTCCACGAAATGAGATTTGGTAATGATGAACCTTGATGTTACAGGCTTCTTCTATGAGATCTAAATGTATTTTATATGTTCTATGATTACACCTCAGCCTTTTACATCCATTTATCCGTTATAATTTTATGCAATGTGTTTATTCATAATCTGTTCTGTGAAGATCTAGCCAAACCCCTTTCTATAATGTCGACTGATTGGTTATTCTTCAAAGTATTAGAAGAGAGCTTTATCATCGTGCTTCCTTTCTCTTTATTAAGAGCTCAGACAGCTCCTAAATTTTCTCTGAGATTAATAGGTGACCATCTATCTGAATCTTGTGATTTAAAAGTAGCCTTCCAACTTTTCGATCTACCAAACCGAATTCATCTTGAAGTTTTAGTGATTTTGTCATCGCCTACCAAAAATAAAGTCTGGAAACGCCATTTTTCTCCATTTGGTTTTATAAATAAATCGATTGACAATGAGAGTCTCTGTCAAAGACGGCACGTATGCTCAATCCGCCCCTAAAATTTCTGCGAAACGTTTACGTATATATATATATAAACAATTGTACGCATGTATGTATGTCAGTAAAATATACATAAGAACAATAATACCAAACAGTCTATAAGGAATTGCATGCGGTTGTGTAGAATATTAATAAATGTGAGAGGCTCGGCAGGCACAGACACTTGGTAGGAAACCAATCAGCGTCGAGTTAGGGGGAACACAGGCTGCATTGTTGTGGGGTTATTGTGGTTGTATAAATATTAATCGCGGCAAGATACAGCGGTTGGGAAAGGCACATATGTATGTGCAAACAACGCTGTGGTTGTGTGCGACACAGTTGTGGTGGAACTTCATTTTGATTTCCTGGTCACACTCCAATTGCGGACAAATGCGGGTGGGTAATATTTCCTAAGCAGCTATAAGATTGAATCGCAGTTACTATGTGTTTTTGTTGGGAGGGAGATATCGATAATATGATATTTTACTGTTATGCGAGTCGTCTAAATTACCGAAAGGGTTGCGTGCAACTCTGCAATTAAGCGCCGAGCGGCTCGCTTGTCCTGTGGTCAACTTTGGGCAAGTTTTGTACATTGTTTAACTAGGTTTTTGCAATTATATGTAGTATAAATTTGGTAGCAGTGGGAGGATTTGCGGAACCCTTTTATTTTTATCATACTTCTGCTATTTTTGCATTAATTGTGTGTACTTACTTTGACGTCCCTTTGCGTTTTGTCCCAATAACTTCTTTCGCTATCATGCTGTTCTTCAATTGAATTTTCGTCGCTGACATATTTATCTGCTGTTGACATTTGAATGATTAAAGACTGTCTGCGTTTAGTAAAATGTGTGTATGTGACTCTGAGGGCGAAAAAATTTAATATTTCTTCAAATTAACTTCCCTCTTAACTAAATTAAATTTTGAACAAATTTTCGCGAAAGCTTAGAACCTTGAAGAAAGCAAGAAGTTACAAAAAGTTAGAAAAATGCTCAATCCCACTTATACCCCGACTCCGTTTTTGATAGCTGAAGGTAGATATATAAGATAATAATCTGGAAATGCTTAGGTGATCTCCGAAATCACAAGACGGATTTTTGCCTCTTTAACTGCTTTTCTCTTTCCTGTCAGTAGTACCTTTGTACAAATGCGGCAAAACTTGTATAAGACTCGTGAAAGGAAGATCGACACTCATCACCTGTTCGCCGTTTTTAAATCCGCCTTCGAAAGACTTGGCTGAGTAAGCTGACGTTGAGCAACTCAAAAGCTGCGGCAGGATCGCGTAGGACCTCTTTCAGCCGTTCGATGCCATGCGAGGTTTTAAACCAGAAGACTCTCTATAGTATGATTCCTTCAATCCATTAGTTGAAGAAAATAATACGTGCTGCAAAGCTAGATAGAGAAGGTACCATCTTCTATAAGAGTGTACAGCTGCTGGCATACGTCGAAATATTGATATCATGGGCCTCAACAATCGTACTGTTAATTCTGCTTTCTCCAGACTAGATAAGGAAGTGAGACGTTCGGGTCTGGTTGCGGCTGCACTGGTCATGTTGTCCCGATGGAAGAAATCACTCCAACTTTGAAAGTTTTCGATGCAGTACCCGTCGGTGGAAACAAAAGAAGAGGAAGACTTCCACTACGTTGGAGAGATCAGGTGGAGAAGGACCTGGATGCACTTGGTATCTTGAATCTTGACGCTCTGTTGTTAACTCAGCTATAACCGTGTTTGCTGTTGTATTCCCCAGAACAATCGGCTTTACGTATTTGATCTTTCCCACTCAATTAAACCCTTAAGTCTGTCATCTTTCTTTTTTTGAAATTCGAACCTGCGAGTAGGTTGTCGCTTACTTACTACATACTTCGGGTTTTAATTTTATAACTCGCTTCTGAAGCCTGTCAACTATTCCTTAATCTCTTTGATGAATAAAAAAAAAAAAGAAATCAAAACTGCGGAACATGTGTGAAATTGTTTCAAAATTCCACTACCAACATTTTATAAACAAATGTTTATATATTTATATCGGTATAACAGAAGTCCGCAATTATTCAAGTAAATAATAAAAACTAATTATCTCAACCTTTCTTTTATATTTCAGGTGTGTTTGTACATTATTTATCTGTTAAGTTGGTCTTAAGCCGTTCATATAATAATTATTTGACCACTTTGCGGTCTCCTGATATTTGTGATCAAAGATATGTGCAAAAAAAAAAAATAAAATAAAAAAAAATATAATTTGCCGTTTTTACGCACTGCTGAATAATTTTGTAAAAAAAGAAAGTAAATACACTTCATTAATAACATCGAAGTATAATATACACGCTGACATTAAATAAAACCTTAAAACTGTAACAGAAAACAAGCAAAAGGAAGGGATAAGACAAGGTAAGTGATCTCTTTACATTTCTTAACAATACTATATAATCAAACTATGTTGTGAATAAGAAATGCTCCTATGAATATCCTTTGTCCATGCGTACAAACACTTTTATGTGCAGCGGTATACCGTTCGATAGAGACAAATCTGTCGTTTCTATTGAGGGTGTGCGCTGTCCAAGCTATAATAAAAAGACATGCCACAAATTGTGTCAACTGTCGTATTTGTTTTGTCATCATACATATTAGGAGAAGTGCTTGTGTCAAGTATAAACTTGGATTTCAAATTCGTTCTTAAAATTCAGTGTTTTGTCTATGTGAATATAAGTATAAGGCCCCATTTTTGATAAACCACGATTGAATTGGAAAGTCGTTGAATTGGATAGTCGTTTTCAAACCCACTAACCTAAAGTATTCATCCTTGGGATCTTGTTACTATTTTCGGAAATACTAACACAATCTCTTTTTCAATAATGGTACGTTCGTAGTGAATCTAAAAGAATATGGAGCCTGCACTTTCAATGTATACCAATATTTTTTGTTTTTAGTAAGCTACAACTAGATTTTTTTATAAATGGTAAATTGCCAGCCATCTTCATCACACAACATTGCGGCGCGAGAGTCATCCAAGCACTGGCCAGGCACGGTGCCCGCTTTATTTATAAGAATTTCTTCATTTCTGTTAAAATCTTCTTCGTGGACTGTACTTTCGTTACTTTCTGATAATTAATTCTACAAGTACATTGCAGCTAATTCATCTTATTCCTGGGTTGATACCTTACCACCAATAGCGCGATCTTCACAAACGTATTTCAGTGAACGAAATTGGAAACAAGTGATACCACTCGTTTCCTGTCGTATGTATAAAAGGTAGACTAGTTTCTGAAGCTACATTCAGCACAAAAAAAAAATCGCTTGCTATTCCAACTGTTTTATTATACCAGTCCATGTGATTTATATCGGTTGTTTGTTTGATTCGTTGCTCTCTAAAATTTTGAAAACTCAAACAATTAATGTGCTCTTCTATCGAATACAATTGGCTGCTGTTGCCTTCACATGTAAATTTTTGGACAACAGAGTGTGCGTCCTAATTTAAGCGAGTAGAAGAAGTTGTTTTAATTTAATAATAATGCTTAAACAAGCAATAATATTGGAAAGAGGCTGATAAACTCCAAAAATAATATTATCCTTTCCAATTCATAGTCTTCATATGTGTTTGTACTTCGCAAGAATTGGTCACTTAGCCCACCACGTGCCCTGGAATAAATTTATTTATATTATTTTTACAACACCAAAGTATTTATACAACATTTCCTTGTTTGTATTTGTTTAAACCTTTCAAGAAAGTGCACACATACTCTAACACCTTAGCGCTGACCAGCGAAAGCACAAAAAGAAGTCAACGCATGCGCTTGTTATTTTTCCAGTATAGCTCGCTCTTTCAACATAACATTACAATATGTTGTGTCTTATATTACCCACAAGCGCTGCAATGCTTTCCACAAATCCTTGCTGTGGCTTTGGGAGCCTACAGGCATGCGTGCATTGTAAGGGCGCGTGCGCATTCAGCTCAATTTTTACACTTTATTATTCTAAGCATTTTACTGGCAATTTGTTGTACATTTCATTTATATGTGTGTTTGTGTGTGTGCATTTAGTTCCTTAATGATGCGCGTGAGAGCAGCAATGCTTTGATTCCCCATTGACAGCCTGCCAACTATTGTAACTCTGTATATAAAATTATTTATTTTCGCTGTAATATGCTTTCTTCAAGTCTCCCATGTGGCTGTTTAAAAAGGATTTTGGATAATTTTTCAGCTGCGCGCCCACAACAAAACAGCAGCACTCGGCCAGGCATCCTTTGACTTTGACAGTTGAAGTTGACCACAATAGCCAACGACTCCACATGCCGGTACATTCATTTCTGTATTTCTCCTGGCGTCTGTAAGCCTTGCATTGATATTTACATTTCCATAAGTGTTTGCATATGCCAAATGTTTATTTAACGGTATATTGTAGTACTCTAACCAATTCACTATTCATAACACTATGGCGCATTGCTTTTGTGTTTTTTTCTGTGTATTCCCTACTTTCGTATTTCGACTTGTGTGTTCAAAGTGTGCGCTAATGAATTTCAGTTCCGGTACGGTCGCAGTAAGCTGACCATTGCATCGATTTGCTACTACGATTCCTACTCCTGTGGCAATGATTAATGTTGCGTTGACAAATTTTCCAGTTAATTTATGCAAATACCCGATCCATATATATACTTGCGGCATGTTGACTATTCCTCTATGCGTTCATCCATTCATATCGTCCATACCTACATTATTGTGTCCGCTCATGTGGCGACAGAGACGATCCTTACCGCCTGCTGTAATGTGAGCGCGCAGAGTTAATGATTAAAGGTTCAATGCGTTTGCGATGGCTCAATCATTAAATAAGTTAGTGCCATAGTTTAATAACAAAAACCTAGTAAATGTATCAAAATTACCTTGTTGTACATTAGTCATGTCGAATTGACATCTGAACTGATTTTTACTCCCTACGAAAATGCCCGGAGACATTTAAAAATCAATTAGTAATGAGAGCTCGTTCCTTACGCTACAATTGGTTCTTTATGCTAGATAACAGAACTGTGTTTACGTTTGCACAGATTTAACAAATCTATCTTAATTGAAAAAAATTCTCTGGGCGAACTCAGCAAAACAATGTTTCCATACTTTAATCCATTTGTTTGAATGCCTCAGCGGTTTAGGTGGTATTAATCTCAATGTAATAGATTCATGCAAGCTTTTACAAAAAAAATCATGTTCTATGTTTGTCTTACTCGCATTTTAGCCTTGAAACCCAATCTAATTATTCGCAAAACTCGAATCTGGAAAGGATTTGCTTTCTTACTAAAGAATATATTGACTTCTGAATTCCACTGTCTCTTCTACCTTTTCGGTTTTTAAAACATAAACTCAAAAACTTTCCGAAAGCAAAATCTCATCTAATCTAGATGGAGTATCTTTCTCCATTTTTTTAAATTATTTTTTTATAAAATTCCCTTTTTTATCTTTATAATAATCCACGAATTGAGTCTGAAAGATGTGTCAACAATGAAAATGAGATTTTAATCGCATAATTACTTGTTATTCTCATCTTCATTACCACATACTGCGCGCTCATAATTTGGCGTAATTTTAAAAGAAAGGCGTAGTGCATGCAAAACTGTCCTCAGAGTAACGAATAACTTCGATGATAACTCTGTAAATGTAAAAGAAAAGAAAAAAAAACAATTTAATTAAAACTAAACTCAAGCTGGGTTCTTATAATTGGTAGCTTTGTCATTTACGGTTTTCCTCTTGTTTTGCTTAAGACAACCTTGATTGATCGCTCATCCACTTCATGCCACATAAATAGACAAACATTCTTAAGGAGATAATACTTTAATAAGGATTGTTTCAAGAAAATAAGAGTCTATTACAAGACACTTATTAAAGATAAAACTTAAGGAACGAAATCTGAAAATTAATAACTGGTCTTTGTAGTATATACGCCAATAGTTCCATCACAGTGTTTTTATTGTTCGAACTTCCGCGTCTTTTCTATCTCTAACGACTTTGTTTCTGTTACAAGGTAAATTACAGCCGCAGTGCAAATAGATTAGCCAAGATCAAAATAAAGTCGAATCTCGTCATTTCTCTCGATTGCGAGCAAAGGTGCTAGCAAATTAGCCAATACCGGAGCATATCTTGTTGAGTTGTAAATGAGATCGAATTTCCGCATCTCTCGCGACTGCACCGCGACTGGTACAAGGTGGTACGACGCGACAAATAAATTAGAAAAAAGTGGAAGATATTTGGTTGGATTACATATAAAGTTAAGCAGTTGATTTCAGTTACATGTCATTCGGGGTATTTAAATAAAATGGAGTAGGCTTTATAATATAAGACTAGCAAGTAAATTTGACTCAGATTAAGCCACGGCCACATTCAACGACTTTAATACTTTGGGGAGCTTGACCTTGTATCTCTCCAAAAGCTGTGACCTTAACGAGAGTAAGGAAATTATAAATATATTTAATTCCCTCCGGTAACTGTTATGGACCACCTTTCTTTGGCACGACAAAAATCAAAGAAGATTTTTGAGAATTATTTAAGGAACTTCTATCTTTCGAGAAGATTTCTTGACAAATTATTTAAGGAACTTCTATCTTTCGAGAGATTTGGCTGATAGGAGAATAAGTTGTGGTTCTTCTAATGGAATATTCCCCAAATAGTGTTGAAGAAAATCAAAATTCTCTGATTCGTTTACTCTGGTTCTCTCTCTCCTTTGTCTTAGATCGGACTTGTTCCCACAAACATTTTGACATACATATGTACATATAAACCATCATATGACAAAGAAATCCAGTTCTTCCGTTAGTGTATCATATTTTGTACATTTACCCATATACTTATCTTCATATGTACTTATGTAGTATTTGTCCGGAAGAGTCCACTACTTCTGTACATATTTGCGGAGGCAAACTTATAAGGCTAAAGGATACATTTAAGGAAAAATGTCATCAACACTTTATATAAATATGTATGTGTTGATCTTTATGAGAATTGCAAATAATGTGCTGGGTAATCAGTTAATGCAACTACCGTTACATCTGCAAAGTTAAATACACATACTGACAGTACCGTTAAACAAGTAAGAACACATAATTCTGACTACTAAAGGCGGCATTCTTGCAATTTTCTGCTGATTCGACTTGAAAGAACGCGGACAGACAATTGTATAGACGTGTCACTTGAAAAGTTCGCCGCCGCATTACATGCAACAACAAATAATGATATTCGAAAAAATAGGCAAATAAGTGACCACAAAAATGATGTTACTGTGTGCATGATTGAGTCGTTTTCACTGGTCAGCGGTATGCATATGTGAGTGTGTGAGCATGAACGCAGGATTTGATGATCAGCAAGTTATGTATGTATGTATGTTGCCAAAAAAGCAAAAATGTCGCCAAAAAAAAAGAACAAACAAAAGACTTACAACTGCTACATGCTGTTTTAGCCTTTTAGTCTTTTTTAAGCAGAAGTTGCAACTGCCAACACTAACAATGCGTAATTACAAGCAATTCGAATATCATTGCAAGATCAGTTATGACCATTGTGGCAGTTGTGAAAAGTCAGGTGTTGGCAGTCAAATGTATAAGCAGAAAATTTTCCTTTAAGAATTGTTAAAAATGCATACACACACAAACAGCCACAAATCCATGCATATGTATGTATGTTGCGTTGAGTATGTGTAGAGGAGATTAAGATAAGACTTCTTGGCGTAAACTGTTTGTCAACCAGATTCGTTAAAAATATGATTTTGCAAAATTTTGCGTAAATAGGCAATTAGCCGGAATTAGAAAACGCATAACAACAGCCAATACAATATCCAAAGTCGAGTATATTTAGTTATGCGCTTATGCACATGTTCAATGCATCCAACTACTTGCCACATCCTAACCAAATATACTTGCTTGCCGAAAATTTTGTCAGTTACAACTGTTAATGCGCAAGAAATTCAGTAGAAAATCAATACGATTAAGATATGCATGTCGCAAGTAGCATAAGCAAAGCCAAAATCCTTAAACTGTTTGCTGTATTAGACGCTTAAATAGTCTGCCTAGCCAAATTCATGTTACCTTTATGCAGTTCTTATGCAATGTTTGGTTTAAATCGACGCTAAACTGAGCCATAGTTAACTGCAATCGCTTCAAATGTATTATGACAGCAAGTCATGCACGGAGTTAATGTGCATAAATTTCGTTAGATCATTTTAGAGGATATTTTGGAAAGATTGTTTTCTTATAGCACCATATAGCTTGAAAATTTCGCTTGGGGCGCCATTTTTTCGACTGCAACCAAATTTTCTTAGCTAAAGATTTGGCGCTGCACTAATGCGAGCCGTATGCAGTTATTACTTTGTCGATGTGCCCTTCTTAACTCACACAATTAAGTAATCATTGTATTTTTACGAGCTTAACATGAGCTGACTTCGTCCACTTGGCGCATCGAACAGTCAACTTATATAAACCCGATATACTGGCGTAATAAATTTGAAGTTGCTCTTGAGTTTTATCTCATCAGCTTTCAATTAGCTTACGTGTTCACATCTGGGCTATAGGGAGGCTGCGGAAGCGTTGAGGGGGGCCGGACAAAGTGAAGGTGCCCACGCATAAAATGGAAAGAGCGAGTGCATAGGGACCTGTCTGCACCAGGAATAAACACTGGCGTGACTTTGAAAAGGATATAGGCAACTGGCGCAGTTCTGTGTTCTCGGTCCAGACTGACTAACTGATAAAGGCCTCACAGATGCATACAACTAAGTAGGGAAAAAGAGAGCTGAACCAGTATTCCACTGGAAGTACAGCCTTATCTAGCATCTATTCTAGTATATACGTGCATACGTATGTATACATGTGTTCGCTATTTCCAATTCACCAAAACGATATATGTACATATGTATGTACTTTAAAATAATAATAATAATAAACCCAGCGTCCACGCAAAAGTGCGAAACTGTACTCGCCTCAAAAAAAACAAAAAAATACAAAAATATTAATTATAAAATCTAAAATAAGCATAAATGCATCTTTCACATTTGCTATTCCACGCTTGACACAATGACAAAAGGCCGTCACCACCAACGTACCAAAAAAAAATTACAGATACAAATGATTTACGCTCCTACGATCACACGATTGTGGGTGCTGACAAAGACAGCACACACACACACGCGCAAACGCACAATCAGAGAGACAATAGGACAGTCGTGGCGGTTGCTGCTAATCTCTGCTCGAGTAACTGACCAAAACTGCAATGGAAATTTGAAAAAAAAAATGGATTAATAATTGCGGCCAAATGACGTTTTTAGCGACGCATTGCAGCTATGTGGAGAGTAGCTGGTGATCCCAGCTGTGTGACTGTACGCATTGTAATATTGACTGGGCACTGCAGTGACAAGCGTGGACAAGCGGTACACTTATGCGCATGCGCACCATTTAAGTGTGTGTAATGTTTATGAGTATGGCAAAACATTCTGAAAGAGTTTGATTGAAATGTATATGGCAAGTGATACAGCTGTTTATGTTTCGCCTTTTGTCATTGTTTAGCTATCCACGTTTTGAGTTTTCATTACCTTATTGTGAGAAATATTTGTACGCGCATTTTCTTAGTGTCCGAGTGCATTTGCTATAAATAATATATTTTTATGATTACAATTTTGAGTTGATTTTAAGTAGCTATCGCTATTCAAACTTCTTTGTTCCTTTGTAGTCTAAAAACCTACAACGGCTACGAAGTTAGAGATTTGTATTCTAGACGGCTTCGAAGATTTTACTTCCAATTACTCAAAACATAAATTAGTGGAGTTTGATTTAAGGATAATTTGGACTTTTCTCTGCTTAAAAGAATCGTAGTAATATCTTAAAGCATTATGTACAGGGTTTGTAGGCAAAGTAAGAGGACTGATTTTCTTCAGCCGCGACTATATTTCGGAACGTGCGCGCACCGACTGGATTCGGTAGAGAGCATTCTCACCTAAAGAACAAGGCTGGTCAGTTGTCCCCGAGCCCCTGGAGAGTCAGGACAAGGATAGGAAAGCCGAAAATGCAGCGTTCGTTCGAGCAGAGATACGTGATTAAATTCTGTATAAAACCCAGTAAATCTGCGACAGAGACTTTTGATATGATCAAGCAGGCTTACCCAGATGTTGCTTTAGCAAGAAGAGGTGTGTTTCGGTGGCACCAGACCTTTTTGGAGGGTCGGGAAGAGGTCGTTGATGAAGACCGAGCTGGGAGACCTACGACTTCGAGAGACACCGACAATGTGTCTCATGTGCGCAAAGTTTTGAACTCAGACCTGAATTTGTTCTTCCTGAAGTTTATGTGGAAGTCTTCAATAGACTCAGACGAAGAGTCAATCGGATCCGCCAAGACATCGCAGCCGATTGAAAGTTGGACACGATAACGTGCCGAATCACAACGGCTTTCTTGTGAACAGCTACCTAACCAAGGCCCGCATCCCAACGCTTCCGAGGCGCCCAGATGTGGTTCCCTGCCTGAAAAAGTCGATGAAAGGCAAGCATTTTGAGACAATAGAGAGGATCTAAGCAGCATGCACCTCGGTTCTCAAGGCTATTCCAGAGAATGCCTTCCGCGACGCCTAGGAGCCTATTTTGAAAGTTTTTGAAGAATTGTAACGATTGTTTCAATAAATTTTTTTAAATCGCCTCATTACTTCCGGACAACCGCTGTATTTCGCCGCACGGTTAAGACGGCTTCCTTATTACGATTGGTATTACATTTCTGACCTGGCTGAGAAAAAAGGCCGTTGAAATCGATCATCCTTTCCCAAAATAGGAAGAAAGAGATATTGTATTCATGTTTTCCATTACATCCACATGCCAGTGATGTTCGGGTTAGTGTCAGGCTGCGAGAGATATAGTCGATTCCCTAGCCGAATTTTTAGTTATAGCTTTTTTAAGAGTTTCTTTCTTGTTTTGTACGAATATGCGTAGAAAGTTTACATCTCCTGGAGAAGCCATTTATTAATGATTATGTGGGTCCAAAAATTGTGAAATTTCTGGTATTGTTATTTCAGATGACACTGTGATTGACAGATTCTAGATCAGTGAGATATTCTGGCTCCTGCTTTAATAGAACTGTTTATAAGTAAGCTTTTTTGCTTTGAGGTTAGATACTTCCTCTTTCTATTCCTGTACACTGTGGGTTTTAAAACCCCCAATGTTGGAGTAAAAAAACATTTTTAGTCACTGTGTTGACTTTCAATCGTACGTAGCCATTGCGCTGTTAAAAAGACGCGACATTTTTAAGATAATAAATGTAAGATCTGCAAGGAAAGTTTGAAATTATGTAGATTAACGCACCGGCTTACATACAAGTGGTCATTAAATATCGTAAGCATTCAGCCTTCTCTAATTTAAAATCTACATCTTGGGTATTTATCGAATCTACTTTGCGCTCCTGTCTTCGCTGGCTATGAATACTTACAGCAGCAAGATATGTAAGCTGTATAGACTCCGTTGAGGGATTAAGCCAGTTTATTGGAATTGTTTTAAAACACGGATTAAATATATCAATACAGAGTGGAACACTCACCTTGAAAAGGTGTCTAGGCGGCGGGCGTGATTATCAGATAACAATTATATACAACAAACTAAGTTTGCCGCCGAGCAGACACACAAATTCGATTACTGAGCAGCGCTCCTAACTTGTTAGAACCTTGATGCGCGAGCCACGAAGAGCGGCTGATAGCATAGACGAAGGAGTGTGCGTGGAAAACTCACGAACTGTTCTGATTATGTACGGTGTGAAAGGATTTACTTGGTTAAGGACGAGTTGAGTGCCTAACTGCACTATATATATCGGGTTATAACGAGGGAATTTTGTATAAAATTTGTCACAGACCATTATGTCGTAAGATGCACAACACAGCAACGCAACAAATTCGAAAACAACAACAGCTAACCAACAAATTAAGAGTAGCATTAAGTCTGTGACTAGGTAATTTTATTTTGTATGGGGGCGTGCCGCACAACGTTTACAATACGAAGTGTATTTTGGTACTAGTAGAAGAAAATTGTGTACGCCAAGATTTTCACAATTACGTTGAACGCGAGAAAGGATTCGAGGTGAGGCTGCACCAGGTTTGCACTAGTTTTAGCTAATGTATTTGCAAAAGCCTGTTTTGGCTTAGCGAAACGTTTTGTCACATGACCTTAGAGCGCAAAATTGCAAAATGCTTTCTGTGAATGAGGATATTCTCTGAAACCCTTAATCCTTTTTAAATGCTAAATGTTTGAATATAATTGCAAATGTGTGGCAGTAGTTAAGTAGAGCAAAGTGGGTGTTTGAGCGTTGTACTAAAATAATGCAAAGACACAACAACATAAATACATTTGGATTATATTTTGTTAGGTATATGCTCATCCCTACCGTTAGGGTCGTATGTTTGAGCCATGTAAAATTTTAAAACTAAACAAATCAATATTCATTTGGCCTGAATTTGCGATATGCGTTAAAATAATAATCTTATCAACTCCTATTTAATACCCCGCCTGACCACCAACTTCCACGATATTATCAATAAATACGTTCTTCTTCATTTGCTTCATTTAAAGATTATGAAAAGCTGAGCTATCTTTGTTTCACTCGTCCTTTTGAACACAGAGCTCGACTTCCCCTTCTATCAGCCACCACTTCCAGGTACCATATAATGAAAGCTCAACTACTAAAAGCTTTTCTGATCACCTATCATACTTTCGAACACTTCCGAAGTCTCTACTTCGATAGAACACAATTTAAAGTGATTTATGTAATAACAGTTTCCAAATTTCTTTCATACAAGAGATTATTACTTGACTTTAAAATTTTTTCTGAGTTTTCCACAAATATTCGAAAGAAGTGTTCCACATTTCTGTACTGTTTCGGATTGCTGTTTTACTAAGTTATGCAAATGTTTTTGCGTTTTGATTTCTTAAAGCTCCTATATGTTGCACAACTTAAATTGTAAACCCTTGAAAACAAAGGTAGATCTGCTTACTGCTTTCCTTTATAACTTTCATGCTCCAAGAGTTTTATGTTTTGAGTGCTCCTATGTAATTTTTATATAAATATAACGGTGTTGAACTTATGACTCCAATGTGGATATATACGGAGTCTTATAACAATGAATTCAAAAATGAATTACTGGTTTTAGACTGCCCGTGCTAACACGCAAATTTACATATTCTACCTACATTTATTGTATTTCAGTACACTTATAAATATTCCTTTAAAGAAATGTTTAGTGTTCCTAAGAGTAGAATGAAAAATTGTTCTAGCGTTCTAGCAATGACTTTCCTTTAACCCCTTCGGAAAATCATTGCTACAAAAAATTTTCATTCTACTCTTAGGAACACCAAGCCTTTCCTTTGGCTAATAAAAAACAATAATCATTTGTCAACCCACTACTTTAAAAAAAAGTGGTCCTTTACCAATACCGAGACCTATAAATATACAAAGGTCATGAAAAATTCCGCGAACCAGCGCAACCTAGCGAGTAAGGATTGTTTACCCAAACCATTAAGTCGAAACAAAGCCACACTTTTTTTTTAAGGTTCGCTCGTCAAAGAACATGCAATTTTTGTGCAATCCTTTAACTGACCTTGTCCGGCTTTGTTGGTAAGGTAGTGAAAGCATTCCGTCTAAATATTTTACAAACCGATTTTAGTGTTTTTTCCCCTGCTTGGTCGCGTTCGTTTTGTTTCACTTCGTCGAGCACTTCTTACGCGGAAACAGGCTTAAAAGGATTGCTGTCATATATTAAAAATTAGCGCTGATTGGTGCGTGGCCATTAACGGGTTGCCGGCAGTCTTTTTACAGTAGTGTTCAAGGGGATGGGCATCGTTTATGGTCTTGTTCTATTACACAATTCAAAATATTTCCTTTTTTAATATTTTGCTTTTGTTTTTTTTTTGTCGACAGTTAGAAGAAGAAGCAGTTTTTTTTTTAATTTTTTTACTCAGCATGCAGTTTGGACAATCCTTTCAACACTTCATCTGAAAATTGTTCGTGCTTTATTTATTGTCAGGGACATTACACATTCTCCAATATTTTGTTTAAGGCATTCCAAGTTGGAAAATAATATAAATTGTCCATTTTAGTGGTCTATCGCGCTGGTTTGCAATAAAAAATTGTATTTCAAAGGGAATTTAGAGAAGGCCGTGGTGGATTTATGTTAATGAGGTCAAGATTGCGATCTAATGACTCACGACAATTTTGAGCTTGGAAGCAGTTAACATTTTTTAAAGTACAATTAGAGTAAGTTTCTCTATTTTAGCGAGTGTTCTTTTGCTCTTCGGTTACAGGAAAACAGAGTTATAGTTTAGTTCTAGCAAATCTCCACTTCTCCCTATCTCCGCCATGACCGCAACCGTATGCACTTTGCGTTGTTTATTTGTCTACTGAATTTGATAAGCGTCAGCGTCGCTTCGTCTAAGCAAAACTATCGCTTTTTCCATATACTTTTATTTACAAAAATGCATATTATTTTCAGTTTATGTACGCACTTATTTGCGGATGAATTTCTGTAAACATTTCATTCTGTAATATTTGTCAACAAATTTGAAAATGCAACTGATAACATTGCCCGGATTTTATTGATTTTAAATTGGCTTTTCTCACCATTAAAATTTTGGTCTATTTACATACTTATGCGACTAATCAGTGATACTAGGAAATAATAAATGTCGTATTAAATAATAAGTGATATACATATTGAAAAAGTTAAGGCATGGATTACTTACAAATAAACTATAGCAGTGGGCTTGGGATTTTTTTTTTTTTTGGAAAAACGTTTTATTTTCCTCCAAAACCGTCTTCGAGGACATTTGTTTTCTCCTTTGATGATATTTCTTGACCAAAGAAACTGAGCCTGAAGGAGAGCGCACTGATAACTACTTAGCAAGACTACAAGGGTACTATCTGAATAGGTCTCCTAATTTTGTTTTCACCTCGTACGGAAACGTAAGTGTCCGCGGTTTTTAGAAAAACGGACTTGACAAAAGTCCATGATTTCGTATTGACAGACTACCGATTGAATGCCACGCGATAGCTAAGTTTGTAGACTACTCCAAAGCTCGAATTAGTTATGTATATCGCACATAGACAAGGCTGTCGCCGAAATGCAAATGAGAGAGCTCACTTTCGCCAAGAAGCTTAACTATGACACAACTTCAGTATTTGACAATATTTAAACGCAATCCCAAGGATTTACTGCCTCGTTTTGTAACCGTCAACGAAACTTGAATCCACTGGTACACATAAGAAATAAATCAAAGAAGAATCAAAACTCTGGACTTCCGAAGAAAGCAAGGCTATAGAGGCAGAAACGTTCATACGGCTTACCAAGCCGAAAAATGCTCTTCCACCATGCTAAATTGCTCAAATTAGGATAAGAACTGCTCCCATTCAATGAATTAGGCGACTTCTTTCCAAAAAAGTCAGTCGCCCGGTAGAAATTTCAGTCAGTTGAGGAGGCCTGATTTGTAGACCTCAGCATTCCTGGGTCAAGTGTTTCGATCTAAGCCCTTTTGTTATTTACTATTCTTCTATACTGGCCTAACCGAGTTAACACCAGCGCGCCAGTGTTTTCTTATTTTTAAAATATTGATAAATAAAGATCTTCCTATTCCTCTGCATCCGGGTACGGCGTCGAATACTTTCAGAGCTGGAGTGTTTTCGTCCATTCGGACCAAACTACTTATGTAAATTTCCTCAAAAACTGTGTTTAATGAATTGTCTTTATGCGAAAGTCCTTCAAAAAATATGAATAAGGCATAGCAATATTCTACAATTGGCCAATACAGCTTCTTCCACTTCCGTTATTTACATAAGCGCATCAAAAAACAGGAAAGACCTCTGAACATAAAAGCAAAAAACGGAAACAGACAAGTAATTTACATAAAAAGTAGGAAAAAATTGTGTGTGTAAGGATTAAGGTCGGCTCAGGTTCTTACAGTTACCAAAAACTCTTAAAGGATTTACAACAAACACGAAAATTTTGCATTACACCACTCAAGCCATACTCGGCTCTGGAACTACTTGGACACATACACACAGGCATTGCAATGGTTGTTCATATGTAAATGCTCGTTAATTATTATCCTATAGCAGCAGCCCAAAAGCTGTCGGCTCAGACGTAAGTAATCCTTGACCTAATTATGCCATTTTATGGACAAGCAGCTTATAGCCTTTTAGCTGCAGGAAGCAATTTGCATCGCTAGACGACCAAGTGGCCAACTGTCTTGCAAGTGTTCGCAAATATTTTGGAATAGTGCGTGTGTGTGGGAGAATGGCGGATGACTGTACGCAGTGAACCAGAATGAGTTATGATGGCATTGTATTAAAACTAATTGAATTGTTTAAGAACGGAAGGAGAGGGAATTGCTCAACTTGCCATTATCGCATAGTAAGAACGGTATTTGCTGTTTACTCCTGGAAAATTAAGACGAAATAATGAGTAAAGTATGAGCAAATGAACCCGGAAAATATTAGTGCTGGAGTGAATGATTGATGTAAGCGAAAAAAGATCTGCAAATTATTAGTTGTAGGAGATATAGGGCGACATTGACATAGTTCATCGAATCAAGAGGCAGCGGCTGCGCTCACTAGATCCTGTTGTTCGTATGGACGAGATCACTACAGTTTTGAAGGCATTCGATTAAGTACGTGACGGTGGAAGCAGAGGAAGAAGAAGACCGACACTACGTTGAAGTGATTAGGTGGCGAAGGACCTGCCTGTACTTGGTGGATCGAATTGAAAAAAAATATGATTAGTTCCAAAAACTCTTACTTTCACACTTCAAACGCATTTTAGACATGATAAAAAAGTACAAGGTCACACCAATTTGCTAACATCACTCGCTTTTAAACCCTTTCAAAATAAATACAAAAAACATTTTATTTTACACAATTTCTGCCGTATCCTTAAACCCTTTGCTAAAAAATACAGCAATTGTCCACAACTAAAATAAATTTCCCGCAGAAAGCAGTGAAAGGAGTAGCCAAACTACATGCTGAGTGTTGAAAAATATTGCTTCCGCGAACACCAACAAAAACTGACACAACACACATGTATATACATATACATATGTATGCCTTAAGGTTGGTAAGCAATATCAAGCCGAACTTGCTTAGAAACTCTATTGCAAATTATGCAATAAAAAATGTATGGGCAATTTAATAACAAAGAATGGTGTCCTTAAGGACTTTTACCCTTCAGTGGCGGAGTTTGCTCAAGAGCAGCGGCAAATGTCTATGGGCGCGCTGACAACCCGTTAATACCCACGCACCGCACAGCGATTACAGTTTTTATGACTGGAATCCTTTCTCACCTTCTTCCGCGTAAGAAAAAAACAAGCACCAAAACAAAAATAAAAGAAAATTTAAAATTAGACAGCGATGTGACGAAAAACCAACAGCAACAACGTAAAATACTTACTGCTAGATAGTGCTTTGGCAGCGCGCGCAAAAGAACTTAGAACACTCTAAAAAAGTACACAAATGAAGTAGACAAAATGGGCGTGCACAACTACAGCTACCATGCGTGTAACGCATACTATTGCATGAATAACTGTTCTTACAGTTCGTTATATTTATGTTTATGCATGCGTGTGCACTGTGTGTCCAGTTCAAGGTCAGTCAAAGGATTGCACAAAAATTGCATCGTACGCGCCGAGTTGCAATTTAAAAAAATCCCTTTGTTACCCGTTATTTGTTTTGGAAGCGTTTTCCGCTAACCGAACGCTCGTATACGATATGCGCTGCATTGCGGCAGTTCCTTGAAAGCATGTTGTGGTAAAGAACAACTCTTTCTATCTACATTCCGGTTTTTTCCTCTAAGGACATGCCAAGCAGTTTTTGTCTTTTTAGCGGAAAAGTGAAAGTATGCAATTAAGAAAGGCTACAGAAAAGAGTTAAGCAGTCTATGGACAGTGGGTACTTGCTTAGGGTTTGAAGGACTTTAGCGCGAAATGCAGAAAGAGTTAAAATTGCACTGAAGCTTCTAAAGAAATGGTAAATACATATGGCGTGACTGACGCATATGTTGAGAATAATATTTGTTTTTGTTCGCTGCGAAATTCGAAATCGTCTTATACATGCTCTTTTGCCGTTGCTCTGACAGAAAACTGGAATATTCGTAATATGGTTCATTTTTTTTTAAAGCTTTCAAAGACTTCATGATTTTTTGGAATTTGTAGAACTTTTTTTGAATTCTCTTCAGAAACTTAGCTTTCGTCTTCCTATTATAAATTTAATATTCAATTGGAGCTCTCTCCACTTGAGACTAACAAAGGACTTAAGTATAAATTTGGTCTGAATAAATAAAAAAAAAAGCGTTCGACCCACCTTAGCAAACTTTGTTCCACAATGAATAGAAGGAATCAATGTATCATCCATACTCTCTTGTACTTTCTTTATCTTTTCTGAGTTAGCCTCCAGTAAAGAAAATGTTAAAAATTGCAATATTTGCAATGAAATCCATTTCATTGCAAAAGGTTGTAGGACCCTAAAACTATTTTACAGTTTCAGCTCATTTTTGGAAGTCGACTAGATTGTTGAACAATTTCAACGCCATAATCATAAATTCTGACTCTTAAAATCGCAGTAATACATTTGTTGAATGTGGAGTCTTCAACTACGTTGTCCACCATTACTATTGCCAGTTGACAGGCCTTGACCGCATAAAAATCCTTGTCCATTCCGGTTACGTAAACCCTACTGTCATGGAAATGTGCTTCATATCCAAATCCATAACCAAAACATGTTCAGTCTATCCATAAAAGATTTTTACATCTTATACTATCTCTCTGTTGCCTACACGAAGATTTTCGGGTACTTTTCTCTAACTTTTTCGTAGTGGAAATGCGCTTCATAGCGAAAACCTTAACCACAACATGTCCAGTCGATCCATAAAAGATTTTTACATCTTATGCTATCTCTCTGGTGCCTAAATGACTTTCTGCCACTCAAATACTTGTATTTGTGTTAAAAAAATTACAGTCCGAGTCAAATTTGATCAGGGGTACACTTTCAAAGTTTTTTGCAACGCAAGATTGCTTGGTTTAGCAAAGTTCCGCACCAATCAATTCGAGTGCTAGTCGCGTGGTAGCTACAATCATTTCAGACTTTTACGCAATAACTCCTTAGCGATTAACCAACTTTTTATTAATAAATTAACTGTATGCAATATCAACTTCGTGCTCGTTCGTGTTTGCGAAGTTCGGTGCATACAATTAGCTACGGTGTGAAAGGATTTGCATATGTCCACATGCACTGTGCGTCCAAACCATGCTGCTGCAGTCGTATTGCAAAGAAAATTCGTCACAGTTCATTATGTCGTAAGATCATCGGATCCGCAACAACGTAATATAGATGGTACGCAGCAGCATTTGCCTTGCTACAGGAGGCGTGCCGCAACACTATCACCCTCAAAGGATTTGTCGTAGAATGGCGTGCACAAAACTGCAGGAAAGGATTCGCATTTCGTGGCAACACGATTTGTGCAGTACGAAAATTCCACAGGGAAGAGGCGGTAGCTAGCGTTTGACCTTACAAGCTATAAGTCGCTGAACTTCTACGAAGACTCATGTGCCCCTACTCTGCCTGTCGCTGGCCGAAAATTAAAATAACTAAATGCACTAAACGCTCAAGTTAATTGTGAGGACTCTGCAGTAGTTAACTAGAGCAAAGTAGGCGCGTGATCTTTGTGTTGCAAACAAAAGTAGAACAGAAAATTTACTGTAGCACATTATAGCGGGCGCATTGTTGCCAGGACCTTGACTAGGTAGTCGCGCGCTCGTATGTAGAGCAAAAAATGAGAGCACACTCACAAAGGTTCAGTTATTATAATCGTGAAAAAAAGTCGATTGCATATTAACTTAGATTGTTCGGCGCGAACTAAAGCATGTTGCGCGCTTATGAGTGTGTTTTGTATATATGCAAAGCAGACGAACAATGACATTGGAGGAATGGATTTGTTTGAGGCGTAAAAATCTTGTGACTAATATTTCTAGGAGCAACAAACCAAGTCCCACTATTTTAAAAATAATCCTTACATTATTATCACAAGTTGTACACTGTGCGCTGAGTACGAATTTTGTGTTTAGGGCAGCGAGCAAACAGTTTTAAAAAGTAACTGAGCTCGTTTAGAGTGTTTGCAATCATATAAAAACAAATTCTTTGATGTTTTTCGGAGTATCAGCTCCATTTGTGAGGAGAGTTTTGTGATACGGCGAACAATTTAAACTACTTCATGTTTATTTCAATTAAAAAAAGATGTCCACAGATTTTTCTGCTACTCAGGAAGATCAACTAAGCTTATCCATCTTCTATGCTATGTCTGCAAAGCCTAAAAACCTTAAATAAGCTAATAATCTTCATCTCGTTTTTTGTAAGCATCAAAGAAAACTGATGCGACTTTTATTATTGAAAGAGGTGCTGTTAAGATTTTTGCTAAATCTACTTCTTCAAATCGAAGTACATACATATGTTGCAATAAACCTTTTAGTATTTTCTTAAGGAGCACACCTAGTGTGAAAGCTCCAAAGCATTTTTTTTTTTGCAGATATTAATATTATATACCTTTAAAAATAACATATATTAAAATTAAAGCAATATTTCAGAAAGTTTTTAGTTACAGCTTTATAAACTGTAGTCGCTCAGCTCTATTAGACTATCTTGAAAGAAGTTCATGTATAAACACTTCATTCCCTCTATTCATTTATGCAATTATCGTGAAAGCGTCGTGTTTGCATATACTTTCACAAGCTTTCATAAGCTTTCGAACCTTTTTTGCTTGGGAAGACTCTCAGTTCTATCAGCTCTCTTAGTCTGTCTTGAAAGAAATTCATGTATAAAAAGTTCCTTCCCTATTCACTTCTACAATTCTCGTAAAAGCGCTATGTTGGCTTATACTCTCACAAGCATTCATAAGCTTTCGAAGCTTTTTTGTTTGGGAAAGTGAAAGCTTGGGTTTTGTTAATGAAAAGCATAATTGCTAATCATCTTATGATTTTGCACTCAATATTTACTGTGACAATGAAATTTTATACGCTATAGACGAACCCACAAAAGCTTACCCTACTTGGCTTTTTTGTTCTGTAAAAGTTAGCAGTTAAAGTGAGGTTCAATTGCAGTAACCAGCTTAAGCTTGGCTTATCCAAAATCGCTTGGTTTTTGTTTCTCTATTGGTTTTAGTTGTAAGTATTGCAGAGCTTCAAAATTTTTTAGACAATGTAATACTTAAGCGTTAGAATTTCACCCAAGGAAAATAAAAAAAATTAAAAGGTTTGAAATTTTCACTTTTCTTTTTTGAAATTCTCACATTTTTTTTTTAAATTTTTTTAAATTTCAATTAATTTTATTCATGCATTCATGTATAACATTGCATACGGTTTCAGCCAGTTTTTCAAAGTCAAAAGAGTTGAAATTAAAAAAAAGTCTTTTTGGAGATATTATTAAAAGGCTGCTAATAAAAATACAAAAAAAATCTAAAATCAAAAAAAGTTGAAATTTTCATAAAAAAACTTTTCTTATAATTAAGTTTAATATAAAAATCTACATATGTAAGAATTTTCGAAATTTTTAAAAATAAATATAATATGAAATAATAAAATTCTTTGACATTTTTAAAAATCTTAAAATTTAAACCCCTTAAATACGCAAAACTGGCATTTACGCCATCGTTGCATTAATTTTTTCCGAATTCCCGCAAAGACTTTAGACAACTTCACAGCATCGCCCATTGCGGCAAATACATACATACATGCATTATGTATTCGTTTAGTATATAATATTTTGTGAATTTCCCTAATAAAATATCGAATTCGAAGGGTTATTCATTTTACTTTTTCGGGGTTGCAAAGTGTGTGAGAAAGTGTTTTGCCAAAGAATCGATGCAAACGCCATACAAAGTACCGCTATTAAGGGTGAAAGGGTTCGCTGCCACTACAACGACCATTTAACCAAAAGCAAAATCGGAAACAGGTCATATACAAACGACAATACGGGAGTGGAGAGCCGCTATTTCAATCATTTCCTGTACAACAAATATGCTTGCAATGTTAAAGTACCGTTTGTTATGCTATGTTGGAATTGCATTTGCAAACAATATTCATATGTTTGCTCATATTTTGAGCTAAGATTAAATACAATAAAATAGAGAGAGCGTATTACTCCTACCTGCCGGCTTAGAGCAGGAAAGGCAATGGCGCACGGAGCGTGAGTGCAACTGGGATGGCGAATTGTCATTGTCACAAGTCATTGTCATTGTGATAATCGTTTCGGCGGCGGCTATGGCAAACAAACAGAATACAGAATATGTGTAAGCCGTTGAATGGTTGGATGTGTACGGACGGACGGACGGACAAACTGCCTAGAGCAATACAAAAGGATAGGCGTATGATGTGGACAGACAGGCAAAGAGCCAGAGAGCGGTTATGGATGGAGAGTGCCGTGTATAAAAGCCTTGATGGACTGGGTGTGTAGAGTAGTTAGAAACTGACAGCAGTAGGAATTAGACATACAAAACTGTATATATAGTAAAAGTGCAAAGTTAGTCGTCCATAATTTTGAAAGAAAACTTCAGTAAAGATTTTTTTTTCAAAAACTGCCTATACCATATATTGCAGTGTTATTGAGAGAAGTCATATAAAAATGATGATACAGGAGAAACTCATTTCGGGACAATTCCTATTTGATTTGAAAAATGGTAAGCATCGGTTTGAGATTCAAAGAAACTGTAAAATGTAAAAAAAAAAATTAAATTGAAATCCTGAAATTTTTTTCATAAAAACGCATCAACTAATTACAAATCATTTTCTCAAATAGAACACAACAACTTGTTGCATTCAGCCACCGCACAGCACGCACGTCTCTCCGCACATCAGTCCTTCCTTTCACACTCTCAAGCCTTCAATCACAGCCTGCCGCTCACACAACATGCGCTTCACCAAACACACGGCGCTCTCCCAGCCGCTACAATTGAGCAGCTCGAACTCTACTCCGCCTACGCTTACCAACAACAGGCACAGCTGATTGGCAGCACCGCACAAGCGGAGTGCGCTAGCCGACACCAATCAGCAAGCGAGGTACTCGATCTCTCACGGCGCGATTCCGTTGAGACTGCATCGGTACGTAAAACACCTTCGCCTTATCATACGAACTCAAGCATCGATGCCGAATCGCCAGCGGGATCACCAATACACAGCCAACATCAGCAACAGCTGTTGCAACCTAATTTGCTTTACAACGCCCAACAACAAATGGGGCGTCTTGCGCCGCCGCTAGCATCCTTCTATCCAGCGTTTTATTCCTCAATCGGTCTCGCCAAAGAAGCCACTGCAGCAACCACGCCACCATTGGCAGCAGCAGTGACACCACCAGCATCAAACGCATCGCTTTACACCGCACATACACAGGCTTCACCAATCTCCAATAATTCCTTGGCTGTTGCGACCGCCGTTGCGGCTGCTGCCGCCGCTGCTAGCACAACGCCTAATAGCATGCTACACAATCTCAAAACTGAAGCAGATGTGCACATGACGCCACTCTCGCCCAGCTCCAGCCATGATGGACGCAGTAAATCGCCCGCAATGCAGTTGGCAAACGTTGCCCCCAACAATCCCACTACGCCAAACAGCAGCTCCGCATTGAACCCGCTGAAGTCTACGCGCCCCTTCAAGGCCTTCCCACGCGATCCGCTAGTTATAGCCGCCAATTTCGCCGCCACCGACGTGCTATTGGACAATCCGCGTGTCGAACGCTATACGGAATACCGTAAGCGCGTACTGGAGCAAATACACAACAGCAATGGTGGCGCGCGTACCATCACCAACCCAAAGATGCGTCGCATGAATTCACGGCGCAACAGTAACACCAGTAGCAATGCGCCTGAGGGCGCCAGCAGTGAGGGTGAGGAACGTCATGGCGCTGGCGCAGATGAGTCCAGCGATTGTGACTCCTCTTACACTGGCGGACAAGCGGATAAAGTGAGTTCTTCAGCGCATGCCAACAATGGTGAGGAAAATAATAATATCGGTGCTGGCAACAGCAGCAGCTCGGCCGGTGGACAAGTAAAGGATGCGGCTTACTATGAGCGCCGCCGCAAAAATAATGCTGCGGCTAAAAAGTCGCGCGATCGTCGACGCATAAAGGAGGATGAGATTGCCATACGCGCTGCCTACTTGGAACGTCAAAACATTGAATTGCTCTGCCAAATCGACGCACTAAAAGCGCAGCTAGCCGCTTTCACTTCAAAAGCCGTGAGCGCGTGAACGAGTTTAGCTCGGTCGTGATGGAAGAGAAGACAGGCAAGCAGGCAAAAGTAGCGTTCAACGTAGCCGCAAACTTAATCCAGTTTTTATTCATTAATAAATCCGCATTGAGGAGATCCAAAGTTGTTGTAGAAGTCTGATTAGTGAAATGATTACAAAAGAGGTTTATATGTTGTGATTCTAAGGTATACGAATTTTTAGAGCTAGTAATACAATTGTAAATAATATTGGTATTTTATAGATTAATTTTATTTTTGTAACTTAAAATAAAAATAAGTTTTTATATGGAAAACAACGCGCTTTTTTTTTTTTTAGATACTTATTTATCGAGCCTCTTGCGGTTTATTGTTGTTATTATATAGCGGCAGAATTCTGCCTCTGAAAGTCCTTGGCAGTGCCGGTTACGTAGACCCGACTGTCGTGGGAAAGGCTCCTTCCTGATTCTACCGATCTACCGCCTTAAACTATGGCTGAAAGATCAGAAGACATTATTGAATATACATACGTAGTAATTCGCCAATAGCTTTTACGAAGATACCTAACGCGAAACGTGTGAAGCACTAGAACCCTGTAGTACCTTCATACTATCCAAAAATTAAACCGGACATAAAGTAACCTAATTTGCTTGCTAGTTTCAATAATCTGTAGATTACTCCCTAGAACTCTAACTCATTTACCCGTCTGTCCATCTCGAATCTAGCAGAAGCACCTGCTTACTTTCTGAATTTACTAAGCCTATCTTTTGTATCGCTCACGAAGACGTGTTGCAAAGTATTAGACATAATGTTGCCTTGTTACCGGATAAAAGTTCAACGTAGCCGCAAACCTCTCCGGAAACGCCTTTAAAGGAGGTTGACTAGAATTGGACTAGACTACTGTGGAGAAGAAATTTATTTTTCCCAATGATTTTAGACCGAAAGAAAATCTTTATAGTCATCGGACTCAAAAATTAACCGACGAAGATGAAAAATAAGTGACAAAAACAGTATTACTGTACCCTATAAAGATTAGCCGTGTTTGATGTTTACTGTCATACAAACTGGCTGATTAAACTCATATCCCTGCTTGGAAAACTTTTTTATTTGACAAGCTATATTCAAGAAATTCGGTACAGATTATTGTCTAAGATACCGCTACAATTTCCGTACAAATCGTTCATATCGGATTACTATAGCATATAGCTGTCATACAAACTGACCGATCAAAAACAAAACAAAGATTTTTTTACAACCTTTTATACTACTGTGATCAAATTGAAAGGTGAATTTTTAATTTAAGTTAATCATGCTGCCACAGAAATTGATAATAAAAAATCTTACAAAATAATAATAATAAAAATGCAATAGTTTGATTGTTTTATAATTTTACATTTTTAATTTTTTTATATTTTTTCTCAATTTATTTAATCACTAAATTACGCTTAATTTTATACTTACTTCTTTCAAACATTTCTTTTAATTCAATTATTATTATTTTCACATACACAATTATTAATTTAAACTTTGTTGTAGTTTTAGTATTTTTAGCAACACTTTAAATTTAGCTTACAAATCTATAGTTAGTATTTCTTTCGCTAGCGCCTGTGGCTCTATATAATTGTGATCAAAGGAATTGAAAGAATTATAAATATAAAATATATACTTTAATTAATCCAAATTAATTACTCAATTAAATTGTACAATATGCACACATAAATGTAGCTTAGTGTGACATTTTGTGATTTCGGGCGCAATTTTTTTTAGAAAAATTTGAAGTTTTTTATTTATTTATTTTTTTGAACAATGCAACATATCTATCAATTCGTACTCAATTTTAATTTTTCAATTTTTTTTTACTTACTGTTCCTACCTTAATTTATTTCTTCATACATATATAGCTCATTTTTAATATTTCTTATTTACCGCTATTTTTCGTATCGTTTTGTTTAACTTATTTTTTATTTTTAATTAAATATTAAAATTTATTTTTATTATTCACTGATTTTAATACGCTTTGGATCACTCTTCTTCTAAAATCTAATTTTTAATATCAGAAAGAAATATTTATAACAATAATACAACAAATAATGTATAGTATGTGTGTGTGGTAAATAACTTGGTTTATCAGTAATTTTTCGTTCATTTGTTTCACTGTTTCTAAGAGTGTTTAGTTTTTTCTTGTATTGCTGGTCAAAGCCCTCCTAATTTTGCTAATCAGGGATCAATATTTTGTTTAGTTAAAAAGTGGTCTATGTAATTGATAATAATAAAATAATAGTAATAAAAACAAGAAACATAAATATATGCAATAAAGAAAAATCTTAAAAAAAAAATTAAAAAATCTATAAAAAAATATAAAAATAACTAAAAAAAAAAGTTTAAATTGTTGTACAAAATTTTTTAATAAAAATAAAATATATAACTGCTAAATATTAAAATTATATGCATGTATTGTACATATGTAAATAATAAAATAAAATATTATGACCCTAGCATACCCTAAAACAAATTTAAAAAAAATTATATTTTCATTACTAGCTTCTCTTTTTCGCTATAGAGCAGCAAAAGTAGGTTTAAAACTTTCGTGCTTGAAAAACTAAATTTCATTTGGTTTATACTAAGTATGTATATATGCATGTATATCAATTTAATTAAAACTATATAATATTTTTACACTATAATCTATTTTATTTGTATTTCCTGTTGGACGCTGTAGAAAAAAGGCTTGTGTATAAATATATACAAACAACAAATCGCTCACATGATGCACATATTTACTTATGTAACTGTTTTATTATTATTTTTTCTTTTTTATATTTTTTTTTTTGGAGTCTGTTTAGAATCATAAATAAAAGTTAAGTGTTTACACCATTTATTTTTTTTAAATATTATGTATCAAGTTTTATTAATCGTAATAATAATCTTTTACATAATAATATATAAAGTTTTATAATAAAACTAGTTTACTACTACTAGCACACATTTACACTGTTGATATTTGCATGCTTTAGATTTTTGTAAATTTTATTTTTTTACATTAATAAATTTTAATATTTCAATTATAGTGAATTCCGCTCCTCTGCTTACATACACAATGAAGAAAGGTGTTTGCAGTTTTCAATTTTATTTCTTTATTGATTTTTATGTACAAGGCTTTCTTTAAATTACTATTGTATTTCTTCTTAACTATTACTGCAGATTATGCCATTTTCCCATTAAAATTTTAAACAAAATTGCAACGGTTGCATGTTGGTGTGCTTGGTTGTGGTGTAGTTGGCTATCAAAACGTTATATTTCTTTCACATATTTCTTTCATATAGCTTTTTTTTGTTTTGCAATAACGGTGTAAATACAATATTTTATATTTTTACGAATGCTTAAAAATAAACCATTTTTGAAATCCATAAAAAAAAACGTGATAAAAATCAGAAATAAAAATT
>NW_017537423.1:214538-216457 GCF_001853355.1 Bactrocera latifrons
ATAGAAGCTCAGCTGCACACGCGTGCTTTAACCCTCACAAAGCACCAACATGCACCCAAACACTTACCCTTGTGCTGAAAACTAAAGTATACGCTGTTTGCTAATTTTTTTTCATTTCAGCCAACTTTTAGTACTTTTGGTTTTCGTTCCACTTAAAAGTACACATGATTGCTATTTTTTTTAATTCTTTTTATTTATATATTAAATACTAAAAACTAAATAAATGGTATTTTAATATTTTTTTTCTCATGTGTTTTCATCATTTACTTTTACATAATTTTTCTTGTATGCACACTGCAACAAATTGTTTATTTATATGCATACATGTATAGGTTTTTTGTCAACGTTACAATTATCTTTTAATTTCCATAGTTTAAATTATTTTTAATTTTTATTGGTTTATATTATTATGAAGTGTTAGGTATTCAGTTTTGTTTTTGTTGTAGTAAAAGGAAAGAATAGCCTTTATGCTAATTTTTGTAGTATTCACGTTTATTAACATTATTGTTGTTGTGTTTTTTTAATTAATTGCTTTTGTATATATGCATATATTAATTTATTGATTTATATATGTTTAAGTGTGTGTATGTATCATTTAATTGTTTGCAATTATACAGCTTGCAAGCCATTAAAATTATATTTAATTATATAAATATATATATGTATGTGTGTGTGTGCGTGAACGCTTGTGTTTGCTATTATACTAACTATTGTTTATTTATTCAACATTTGCGCTTGCAAGTCAAACAGACAAATTGCATAGAATGCTCAATATTTTGAATTTTTTGCATTTTTTGCTTAATTTTTTCTGCTTTTTGCTGGCGTTCACACAAACCGACAGCACGACTCCTATAACATATACATATATATATTATATGTAAACATATAAACGTGTGTGTGTGTGTGCAAGGGGTGTTTACTTGTATTTGTTAAAAAAATGCTGCTATTTTATTTTATTTTTCTCATTTTTGTCTGTGTCGTTTTCATTCTCTTTTTAATTGCTTTGTTGACACTGTCTCTTATACACATCTAGATGTGTATAAGAGACAGGCATTAAGTTAGACATTAACAATTAAAACATTAAAATATAATTTTTTTTAACAAAACTTTCAAAATATTTTTTTGATAGCGTTCATGTAAAAATTATAAGTTTTTATGTTTTGAAGCCTGTTAAATGCTTTCTAAAAGCATAGTATGCGTGTATAAGAAATCAAAATTTACGTTGCTAAAAAAAATTGTATTTATTATAAAAGAAGTATTAAAATAATTAAAATAATAATTAAAAAAATAAGACGTCAAACAATTTATAAAATTTTATTAAAATTTCACCTTTTAATAAAGTATTTAAAATATTTTCCTCATGATGTTCACGTTCATGTTAAAAATATATATTTTAGGGCTAATTTAAAAAAGTTAAAAAAAAAATCGGGGTTCTTAGCTTTTTCCAGAATCATATGCGCATATAAAAAATCGAAATTATTATTTCAAAAATACGTGCCTGAAAAGTTAAAAAAAAAGTTAATAAAATTAAAAAAAAACTAATTAAAATTAAAAAGAAATTAAATAAAATTAAAACTTTATAAGGTTTGTAATATTTTTTATGACTTAAAATAGAAAAGTAAAAAAAATATCAAAAAGAAATGAAAAATTTAATGTTTTTCAATCGTTTTTTTATAGTTTGAAAATTATAGAAAAAACCAAAGTTTCTGGTCCAAAGTTCAGAATATATGCAAAACTCAAATTCGAAATAGTACAACAAAATTAACAGCGGCCAATTACTTATAATGCGCTGCAGGTACAACAATAGAAAATACTATTAAAGCATGCCAGAAATATTTTTAAATTGTTTTTTAAAAATTTTGTAATTTTTTTTAGTTAACATTTTTTTTAATATTTTATTAAATTCTACAATATTTCTA
>NW_017537423.1:216478-221692 GCF_001853355.1 Bactrocera latifrons
TTGTGTGTGTGTGTGTGTATTCTCGTTTCATATCGACATACAACTGTTTATTACTCATTTTATTAACATTTTTATTACAATTATTGTTATTATTTATTAATTTATTATCAGCAACAGCTAAGTTCGCTTGTTTCCGTTTTGCTGCTTTCTTTAAGTCAGCACAAACGCTTGTAGACCATCTTCCGCTCTTTAATTGCTAATTGAATTTGTTAATTTCGGTAAGGAGCCGAACTGCTGTTGCTCATTCACACATTCAACGCTTGCTTCCCTTCCTATGCTCTTGTTTTCTACGCTTTCTAAACGTCGTCCCTTTATTTTGCTTTCACTTACGTACTACTAAAATATAATTATATTTTTAATGCATTTTTTCTGTTCTTTTGACTGTTTAGTGCCTTTAGCCAAACAAATATCCAGAGTCAATGCTTTCTTTTTTACCTTTCTTACATAATTTGGATGAATTGTAGTGTATGCTACACTTGAAACGCTTCAATCGCAGTTGCCATTGAATCTTAAATGGTTTTTGGGTACACTGAAGCAATTTTCAATATACATATCTAACTCCAATTTGTTATAGTTGTTGTTATTGTTGTCTAGACACAATTTGCGCTGGCTTTCATACACTCGCACTATTTATTTATATTATGTATGTATATGTATTGATCACAAACCTGCATTATATTAGGCTAGCACTAACTGTTTGTAGTATTGGGTATTCAATCGACTTTTCTATTCTACAACACTGCTGGGATTTTTTATTTATTAAAGCGATTCTTCGAAGGCTGCCATTAGATCACTTTGCATATTCATATCGATTTGACCGGCCATCTAGAAAGAAAGAGATTTTTTTTACTAGGCATGATATTGAGCAAAACTCTTCAACTATTTCATATTTAAAATTTAAAAAGAAATAAAACTTTTCAACAATATACTGCCCTCATTAAAATGTAACTTTCAAGGTATACTGTCATTTCATAACGAAATGGATAGTCTACCTTTCGGCGTAACTTCATACCTAAAAGTAACAAAATACTACATAGCCTACATCCAGGCGCAAATTTGTTGTCGAAATGTATACTAGCTTTTCGAACAAAATTCATAGCCGACATCCAGGCACAAATTTCATGTCTAGCTTTTTATATCAAAATTAATAGTCTACATCTAGGCGCAAGTCTAAGGCCAAAATGTATACTAGCTTTTCGTAAAAAAAATTTAGATACAAATTGTATGCCTAAACGTCTACTAGCTTTTTATAACAAAATACATAGCCTACATCTAAGCGCATATACATATGGCTACTTTAAAATATACTACTCTAGGATTTTGAAATTTACTTACCGCTTCACGTCGTCGTCGCTCCTGCTCGAGACGTCGCAGCTCTGCACGTCTTGCGGCGGCGCGGTCTTGTGGCGATTGTTGCGCGGCACCGGCCGGTGATCCGCTGCCCTGCGGCGACGCTTTGATATCGTCTACACGTGAGTTCTGCACCTGAGTAACGTCGTGCACACTTTTTCTAGTTGTAATAGACAAAACATATACAGTAACAGCGCGTGTCCCGCATAATTTTCTCTATAATCGCTTACCTCCCACTTTCCATGTTGACGTCAGCTGCCGTCGAATGCATATGTCCACCGCCACTGCTGGTGACCGCGTGCCCATGACCGTGGCCAACGTGTCCATGTGAATGCCCGTGCGCATGCGCCGACTGCGACAATGATGCTGCCGATGCGGATGTGTGGTGACCAGCGCCACCACTGCCACCGCCCGCACTACTGACGCCGCCCACTCCACCGGCACTGCTACCACCGCCGACACCACCGCCAATTACGTTGGCACTAGTGCCACCAACTGTACTATTACCGTTACCCGTTACACCACCACCCACACCAATTGCGCCCAATGGTTGTTTGTGATGCTGTTTACGCTGTTGCTCCTTTTCGGCCGCCTCCTTCTGTCGTTTTTGCTCCTTCTCGGCGGCTTCCAACAACTTCAGGCGATCGGCTTTCTCTTTGGCTTTGTTGCGGAACTGTTGGAACGAATCCATGGCGGGTTTAGGCTTGTTGGAAGTCGGTGTATTTTGTGGCGAACTGGCCGATGCCAGTGATGACCACGAACTGGCATTTTTAAGGTTTTGTTCGTGCGCCGATTTGAAAGCTTGCGCGAAATTCGCTTGATTCGAGCCCAAACCGCTGGCACTGCCCAGACTTGCGGCTGTTGGTATCTTCAGATCGGATGGCGATTGTTGTGGCGGCGCTACTTGCTGAACCTGCTGGTGTGATTTCTTCTCAGGTGGACTAGGCATCATTGATTCGATGGGCTTAGGTGTGATAAGTAATTTATTGGGCTGAAGCGGCGGTTGAGATTGCAATAATTGCTGTGCCACTTGATGATCGCCCAAACCGAGCGCATTGGCGGCATCTTTCTTACCACCAGTCAGTGACAAGTTGCCAGGCATACCCGGTGCGCCACCGCCCATCATCATGGCGGCAAGAAATTCGTTGTGACTACCACCCATCGATGGCAATTGTTCGAAAATTGAACCAGTGCCGGCGCCACCGGCATGAGACAGCCCCAGACCGGCTAACGCCAGACTATCTAGCGCACGGTCAGCGGCGCTGTTGTAACCGTTATTGTGCGCGTGTTGCTGCTGCTGTTGATGGTGCTGTTGCTGCGAATGCGCCATGGCCTGTTGGAAATGTTGCGCGGCCACCGCTGCGGCCATTGTGCTAATCCGATTGTTGAGACCCTCGCCGAGCTGCATCAATGGGAAATGATTACCATTCATGCCAGAAACGTTTTCGGCGGCATTCTTCGATAATAGCTCCGACATTAAATCCATATGATGATGATTGCCGGCATGCGCATGTTGCGCAGCTGCCTGCTGCTGTTGTTGCTGCTGCGACTGCTGTAAAGCGCCGAAAGCTTGCTGTGCTGACGCATTTTGCCCATGGTTACCATGTGTGAGTTGTTGCGGTTGTGGTTGTTGCTGCTGTTGTTGTTGCATTAGATGGGCATTCATGAGAAAGTTATCCGCGACGCTTTTCGCCGATCCTGCCGTTATTAATGGCTGCTCTAGCGATGCAAGCGACTGTTCAACGGGATCATCAAATTGTGGAATTTGTTTCAGACCAGCAGTCAATAAGGAAGATGCCACAGAAGACGGCACCGACGCTGGCGCAACAGACGAAGGCGCGGTGACGACAGCAGCAGATGGCAGTAGAGTATTTGGCACACTTGAGGATAGCGTGCCAATACCCAAACCGCCAATGCCGGCTGCATCAGCGACATCCATCGGTGTCGGCGGTGGCAGTTTGTGTAAATTACTGGCAACACGTATGCCACCAATATTTGTAGTAGTTGTGTTGTTGTTGTTATTATTATTATTATTGCTGCCGCTGTTAGTTTGTGATGTAGTAAGTAGGGAGCCAGTCAACGACGCTGCGCTTGCAGATGAGGCGAGTAGTGCGGCGGCAGCGCTTGATACCGTTGGCATTGTCAAGTCATTGGGACCGTTACTGCCCGCTGCACCGCTATTGGCGATGCTACTGTTACTTATTGTGGTTGCAGCCGTAGTACCAGCCGCCGCGGAGGCTGCAGTGGTGCCGCCGCCGATTGTTATTGCGCCGCTCATGGCATTTAGAGCACTACCAACACCGCTACCAACCGAAGTCGGTATTAATGATGTTTTACTGCTGTTATTGTTGTTAAGTAGGGCAACAGCAGACATGGCTGGATCCGTCGCAGCACCTGCAAGCGTCGTTGCTGCTGTCGAGGGAGTAACACTCACTGTACCACAGACAATGGAAGAAATCAGACGATACGAGAGGTTGCCAAGCACAATGATGAAGAAAACATGACAAAAAAAATGAGAAGGAATAAGATGTTTTAATGACGGTAAAATGTAAAGCAAAAAAAAATTTACTGAAAAATGGGCAAATGCTTCAACTAATTTTTCCAACGGATAAAATTTTAAAAATTTATATGCCAAATTTCTTGAAGATATCTCGTCAAATAGAAAAGTTTCATGCTATTGTGGTCCGAAATCGGCGGTTCCGTCAAATGAGCAGTGTCTTGGGGAGAAACTGAGGAACTAATTCCCGTATATACAGACGAATAGAAAGGCACACGGACAAGCCTCAATTGACTCAACTCGTCAGGCTATTCAATAATATAGTTGTAGATTGATTAGAAATACGAAAAGACTTCTTCGACTACCCAATATATTTTAGAGGGCCGCTCTGACGTGTCTTTTTGGTTCATAGAAACTTGGTGTTAAACTTCACTTCATAGATCGATAAAATATTTATTACCACTAGCCGTTATATAAAAATACAATAATTCATAGGAATAATCGGAAAAATATAGGCCAACTTTTTCGATAAGTTAATCGGGAATGCATTTGTTCGCTAAAACCAAAAGTCATCGACTTTTATGAAAAATTATCGATATATTTTTTCCATAAAATCGATTTCTTCTCTAAAATCTACAAGTGTTATTAATTGTACCCTCAGTTTCTGTTACAAACCCTTAATTGTGCTTACTTTGTGTTCCACTACCCGAAACTGCGTTCATCTGTGATGTAGGAGCGGTCATTGGCGGCGCCAAACTACTCGTACTTTGTGTTGTTACCCCCGTAGCTGGCACACCGGCCATTGTCGTTTGTAGATGCTGCAATTGTTGCGTTGCACTAGACGCTTGCTGCGTTGCGGCTATTGTGGACGCAATTGAGGTTGAAACTGCTGCAGAATTACTGCCAATGCTACTAACAGTTGTTGCTGTAGTCAGGCCAACACTGGTGGGTGCTATAGTTGAATTATTTACCTGTGCAATGTAGGGGAGGAAAGTACAGATATATACACATTAAACAATGAGGGGTGAACATATTTCGTTGACAGTTGATTTGACAGTGAATGCTTAATGATAAAAACGGTGACACACAGTACACACTCGGCGTCAACACAGATACGCATAGGGGTCGGAATGGCGGTGCTTTTTTAGTTAGACCCCCTGAACTCTGTTTTTGGTGTGGTTGGATAATGGATTTGTGTGTGTGTGTGTTGGGAGTTAGCTTGGTCTAATCTATAAAGATTGTTGTCTGGTACTTACATTATTGCTACCACTTGAATCACGGGGTTTCTTCTTTCTCGGTGGACGACTATCAATATCACCTGTACGCAATTGATAAAAAATATATATATATTAAATTTAAATTATTTA
>NW_017537423.1:221923-224428 GCF_001853355.1 Bactrocera latifrons
ATTTTTAATGATATATATATTTATATATATATATATTAATCAATAATTATAACTTATTCAGTATTTGTTGTTGCTGCTTGCTTACATGCTTACACGGTTATAATTTACCGCTCGGCGTTTACTTTCTGGTTTTGCTTCACCATCTTATTTTCTCTACATCTTACAATGGAATTGTGAAGATGCAATTTTCTGTGTATGTGTGTGTTTGTAACTATGTTTGGGAGTTTTGCGGTAATTGCCGGTTTTCTAACTTATGGAATTTGTTTTATTATTTTTGGAGCATCAGATATTTTTGCAGAAGTTATTTTTTAACGAAATTTATTTTTTTTCCTGTGTGTGTGCTTTTTTTATTTTTTAATTACTGCTTCCGCTAATTTGCATTATACCTTAGACGCTATTGACAATGATTTTGGGAAGTTTACTCAAGACTGTCTGCTGTTTGTGTTTATATGATTGTTTTACTAATGCTTTTGTGGTATTTATAGAAAAATTATGCTTTGTCAGTTATTTTAAAATAATTTTTTTTTGTTTACTTGTTAAGAGATAATTTGTATTTTTACGCGCATATCTTTTATGGTTTCAATTAATTTGTAGAATTTTTGTTTCTTGCAGAAAATATCGCTTTTTAGCGTTTTTGGAAAATATTACAAAGTTTTAATAGTTTTCTATGCAGTTTTTTGTTTAATGAATTAATCTTAATTTTATACCCTTTGATCTAATTTTTTATGTACCTTTTTTGTTTTAATTACTTTGTTAAGTAAAAATTCTTTTAAACTAGTGCAATATATTTACTGACACAGTACTATAATAGTAGATTTATATTATATTTATAACCAATTAATTTTTATATTTTTTTCATATTTTTTATTTGGCGGGTTCACGCAGAAAAATTAAAAAATCCTATTATTCCTATTTAACTTAAGTGCAAAAAATCTTATGATAAAACATGTTCAGCGTTGTTTGTGTTTCCTTGCTTTTATGCTTAAAATTTAATTGCAAAACATTTTTATATATATGTATATTGTTTTTTTATGCTTTCGCTTGAATGCTATTCTTTTGAATGCATTACTTTCAATAATTTAATTTTAAATTTTAGTTAATATTTAATTGCATGTGTCGCTTTCTGCTTTTTGTTTACTATTTTTATCTTCAATATGTTTGTATGGAGCTGTGTATATTAAAAAAAAAAAAAATCAAAAAACAAAAAATTATGATTTCCTTGTAATGCAGTGCGTATGCACTTGTAACAAATATTTTTTTTTTTTTTTTGAATTTTCGAAAACAATGTTTTCGTACAAACGCATATTTCAGCGCAAGTGCATATGTGTGTGTGTGAGTATGTGGCAGCTGTCGAAAAATGCGTATGCTTTGCATAGTTCGGGCAATTCTTTTGTTTTGTATATTTCTTACTAGCATATTTAATTGTATTGTATAATTTTATTATTTCAACTGTTTGTTGTTGTAGTTTTTTTTTATTGAGCTTGTAGCAACAACTGTGCGGTTCCGCAAGTCTACGACGCAAACAGCTTTTTTGAGTTTTTTTAGTTTAACTACAATTTTATGTTCAATTTATAAACAGTATATATATATTAAATTTAAATTATTTACCAAAAGGTATAAATGGTGTGGTTATACTCGATTTTGCTTAAAATATACTTTTTTGGGCGCCAAACTGTAAGTGAAAAAATCGTGAGACGCTATTTGAAGTCTTTTAAGTAAATATAATACACAAAAAATATCGATAGCAAAAAATTGTAATATCTAAAAAATCTATTATCTTTATTATTATATAATTATCGAGTTTTTTTTAGGCTGTTATTTCTAAAAATTGTAAAAATGAAAATACTAGAGCGCGACTTTAGAAATTATCGATTACACTTTTTTATTTCGAAATATGATTTATAGTATGTATACCTACAAATATATCCGTTCCTAAAAGAATTTTTTCTTAAATTAAGCACTTCTAAAATTTGTAAGTAGTCGAATACTACTAATCAACTTTCGAAATTATCATTTACATTTTTCATTTCCAAAAAATATATATTTATACCTAAAAAATATCGATACATAAACTATTTTTTTTTAATTATCAAGAATTTTTTTTTTAATATTTGCGCTTCAAAAATTTATAGGTTGAAAACTAAAAATCAACTTTCGAAATTATCGATTACCATTTTCCTTTACCAAAAGATGCTTTATATGCTAGTCGAAAAAGTCGTTCCGTATTTCTAAACAAACTTCAACTTATTTTTTTTATATTTATAAAATATATTAGAATATATTCATATGTATCTAGGAAGTAATACTATATGCATATGTAACTATTTAATATCTATTTTTACGTTACATATTTAAAACATAAAGCATATTGTTGTTAACGTCTCCCCAACCACAAACACGATTTTTAAAAGAACCAGCCCACCAAACAACTAACAGCCGCAGTAATGAAAAGAGAGCGAGCTTTAAATAACTAGTAATTAATAACGCATTTTGTTTTATTTTTTG
>NW_017537423.1:224463-227783 GCF_001853355.1 Bactrocera latifrons
TTTTTTTTTTTTTTTTTTTTTTTTAATATTTTGAATATAGTTTATTTATATTTTAGTCTGTTATTTAATACTTTTGAAATATTCGAAGTTGCTACAAGCGTGAGGATAGACCTCAAAATAAACGGAACGGACATGGATTTTCATCCGGCCAAGCGTTGTTAACTCGAAGTGAATGCAGGAATGTTTTCTGCCGCTACAACAACAACCCCAAAAAAAAAGGATTTAGATTTTTTTTTAGAGAATTCCGAAAAATTTTACATAAATTGTAACAAAATAATGAAATATCTGAAAGCAAATTTGACGCGCGACAACTTTTTTATGTCGTTTTTTTTTTAATAAAAAGCCCTTTAATCAAATATTTTAATTTTTAAAGTTTTCTGAAGTAAAATTTTGCCGACAGCCAAAAAGTATGCAATGTCTATAGCTGCTGCACAATGCGTTCTTTTATTAAAAATAAATAATAATAATTGAATAAGGTTAATATTTATGCGAATAAAAAATATATTTTAGTATATTATAGGCTCAATGCCTATGCCAAAGCGCTTCTAACGTCTAAAATATACCTACACATACTTTTATGAAGCATACTTTCGGCAGCGTTTAGCGTGTTGTATTTGTAACTGCAACCTTGCTGTTTTTGCATAAGCTTCCACGGTTGTTCAGGAAACCGGCCTAAACACTTCACACTTTTCAATGAGGCAAGCCTCTATGCAAAAATTAATGCTAAAACTTTACTAACCTCAAACTGTCGAACCTTTTTTTACTATTTAACTGTGTTTCAATTCTAAAGCAAGAAATGTTGTCACTACTAGTAGTGACTGCTGTCTTCAAAACACCTGCTTCCCTAAAAAAAATAAAATAAATAAATAAAGTTCCCTTGCGCCTAAAACACACCCACCACACACTGTTTGCTCTGCGCGCGCTGCTTACGTAAGGGTGCTTTTGTCAACTTATGATTTTTACATGCTGTTTTTTACATATTCATTGCAATTATTGTTGTTGCATCAACAAAATTAATATTAAAAAATTTTCACATTGCGAAAATTTGATTTCCATGTTTTAACTGTTGTTTTTGTTTTGCTCAAGAAATGGCCTTAACAAAAAACTTTGCTTTGTTCAACTTTTTCTTACGTATTTTTGTCGTAAAAGTTAGCTATCATATAATCTCTCACTCTTTATATATTTGTGTTGTTTTTTGTTGTTTCTGTTATACCTATAAATATTTTAGCTATTGCCTGTGAAAGGGAATTTCATTCATCATCATTTTAGTGCTCAACACATTTGTCACTCACACTGTACAAAGTATTTTGAGAATTTGTTTACTGTTACGTAACTATAAATTAAATTTAATTTAAGAAATTATTGTTATGCTCTAAGTTACTTTTGTTGAGTGACTGTAGTTGTGTTGTTGTTATTTTTTTCTTTTTCAACGCTGCTTGTTCTCGGCAGAGAGGTTTTACCGCATCTGTTGTTGTAAAGCATATCGCGTGTACACGATCAGCTCATTTATGGCAATTAGGAGTATATTTAACGTTTTTCGGTTGTGTGCGACCTTTCCAAAATCCTTTGCCGTTTGAACGATTTGCTTTCGTGTTGCCGAAATCACCTCTGGCTCGCATACACTCACTGTCTCTCTCTCTCTCTCGCTCTGTATCTCATTTTTACTGGCCCTCAAACGTATATCAACTCTGGGCTTTTGCATAGTACACTCTACATTTCCGGTGTTTTTCTCGTTTCTGTTTCTGTTTTTGTTTTTTTTTTTTTCATTTCGCAGTGTGTGCACACCGTTGTTGTTGTACCGCTTCTTCTTTACATTTCTTTTAATGTTCACTAATTATTCAAGCTAAAATTGAAAATTTCAAAAAAAAAAAATACATGTATATTCGATTGTTTGATTTTTATAGTAGTTGTCTGACGGTATAACGGTAATTGTTTTTTGTATAAAATTATGTAATTCTCACGCGCATTTTTCTCGCACAAAAGCTGGCAACTGCCAAAAAATTAATTTCGTGTCCTTTTCGTTTTTAAAAATATGCAAAACCATTACTTAAACAAAAACTTCTGTTTACAGTTATCAAGTTGAAATTGTGGTTAAATTTTTTTGTTGTGGTTGTTGTAATTTTCATTATTTACTGGTTTTGTAGCAGAAAAATCAAAATGAATATCAATTAATCAATCAATTAATTAAGTATTTCGTATGCATATTTTCGTTTTAATTTGAGATTTGAGCAAAAAACGTGCAAACAATGTGTAAAGGGGAAAGCCGACAGCCGACAGCCGAAAAATTAGTTACATTCGATTTTAAAAATATATACATATGTATTTTTTTTACAATTTCTCTTTCCATTTCTTATACATTATACTGCTTTAGCACAATTCCTCACTTTTGTGATCCGTGTAAACGTTATTGTTGTAGCCACTACTGTTGTTAATGTTGTTTGTTGTAAGGGAACAGTAGACTCCTAGCGGTGTGTTACAAGTGTCAGGCGGCTTCAGTATAATCGAAATATTATTTAGATTATATAACTTAGTTTCAAATTAGTCTATGACCGGCCTAAACGTCCAAGTGCGCTTTCAGAATTTTTAGCTTTCATATATGCTAGCCATTTTCCGCAGTTACTTTCACAAGTAATCTCATGATTGTAGACATGAGAAGCTCACGTCAACAAAGTTCGTTCTCCCTCACGCTTTCGCAGGCACGTCCTACACTCCCAAAACATAACAGTCGGCACATAATTTCGAGGAAATAGGTTCCGTAAATTTGTTTTTTTTTTTTTTTTTGTTGGTAAAGTTGTAAAAAAAAATGTGATTAAAATTGTAAAATCAAGTAATGTACAATTCGCAATTAAATTTAAAAAAAAAAAACAAATATATATTTTTTATAAACTCATTTTATAGAGTTGCAATGAACTTTTTTTTAATAGAAACGACTTCGCATTTATTTATGTCTTTAAGAAAATTTTTTGTGATGAAAAATTTGTTTAGATGAAATATTTTGTTAATTTTTTTCAAGCTTTTCTGCCTAAATAATAAAATATTTTGATAATTTTTTCAAAATTCGAATCTAAAAATCACGTGCTAAGTGGGAATTTACACGGCTGTGGCAACCAAAATAAATTTTTTCCACATTTCCGTATGTACATGTTTAATGGCATTAAATATCTTCAAATTGGCAACTGCAGAGACAATAAAGACCGTAAAAAATGTGTATTTATGCGGTTTTGCGAATCAAATAAACAAAAATAAGTTTTTCTCATAAAAAAAAAATTAAAGAATTTGCGAATTGAAAATATTTGATATTTATAATACAATAATATAAT
>NW_017537423.1:227848-229988 GCF_001853355.1 Bactrocera latifrons
TAAACAGTACAACAAAAAAGTCTCAGTTACAGCAAGAAACGAAACTGTTTCGAAAATTTAGCAAATAAAATAACGCGACCTACTCATACAGCACATCCATGTTATATAACAAGCTTACTGTGTGTCGCGGTTTAGTAGATGCTCAGCTCCTGATTTTACACGCGAATTCACATAGTTTTCATAGCCTAGTTTTTACACATTGTCTGCAAGTGTTAATTTTCATATGTGCGTGTGCGCCTATTATGAAATTGTTTATAAAATTGTAGGTAACAATTGTTGGCTTTTGTTTTTTTTTTATACTTTCGTTTATTTTTTAGTTTTGTTTTTGCAATATTTAGGTACTTTTTTGCAATTTTTCGCCAATTTTAAGGCAATTTCTTTAACAAGGCAATTTATTTACATATTTTGTTGTTTTTTTTTTCAAAAATTTCTTTCTAACTAATTTAGTATTTAAGTTTGAAATAATGAAGCTCACAGCCGGTTTCACGAAAACTTTTAATTTTCTGCATTTCATCGTTATTCACATTTGGCATACCAAATGTTGGTAAGAGTAATCAAGAATGTTAGTAAGAGTAACAGCTGATTTATCTAAACCAATAAATTGTAGTATTGTCAAATCAGCTGATAGTAAAACGTAAACATAGTTGCATATGACCGTATTTAAATGGCAAAGCATTTCCATTTAAATAAAAATTAATTCAAATGGCGAAAGTGAAATTAATTATTTTTCACTTAAATTAAGTTCGTGACACCGGCTGTTAGAGGTTAGCATTTGCAAAGACGAAGCGTTTGAATTAACAAAAATTTAATGTATTTCTCCGCCGCTTTTGCTGACGACGCAGTGTTTATGACGAGATGAAAGCATACCATAAGGTGAATTTTTCAAAATATGTTTATCATCATTTAATATAAATGAAATTGATTTTATGAAACTTTTAGAATGTATAGAATTACAAAACCAGCACTTATAGTTTTAACATACTATTAAGGATTTGAAATCTCAAGTTTGTTCAGTTCAACCCATTTTCAATTTAACCTAATTTGTATTAAGCAATTTTAAGATGTTTATTCGTCAACACTTTCCGAAAAGTAAAAAAAAAATAATAAAGTTCTCTTTTGTCTTTAGCTTTCTTTCTATACAATAGCAACAAAACTACTCGAAAAGTTACAAGTTATTTCTATTAACCAAAACTAATTTTAAAAATAAAAAAATTAAAAAAAAAAATTGTTTAATTAAAAAAAAATTTTATGAACAAAAGTTACAAAAAAGTTTAAAAAATGTTTAATAAAAAAATTAAACAAACTAAACTTTCATAAGTACTCTAAACATATTTTCCTTAGTTTTAACATTTAATTAAAAAATTTAATTAAAAAATATCAGCCTTTAACTAAAGCAAGATTGAAGTAACTTAGCATTCTCTCGCTGCGCATGGTTGCATTTTTAATGTGTAATTGCTTTTCACCAATACATATTAGTACTTTCTGGACACACATTTGCATTTAATTATATTTAAGACAGCTTAGCAATTGCTAACTGTTTAGTTTTATTATATACATTTCTTTCGCATACGATTTTTTTTTCTTGCATTTGCTTTGTTTTTACACATTCAGAATTAGCTACGCATTAATGATATATGTTACCTAAAGGTTACTAATTTTTGTTTTGCAATTAAATTAAAGCACACGTTTAAAACACCATTTATCCATTCATTAGATAATATTTTTTGGTTTTTATAATTTGTTCTAAGGTGCAAAAACACTTTATTTTTTTATTGTCTTCTGAGAGCAAGTAAACTCCCAAGACTTTGCTAAATGTGTAAGAGATAAAAAAATAAATGCTTACGCTCGCTCTCTTTTCCTCTATTTCTCTCTCTCTCTCTCTCGAACTCGTTCTCTCGCTCTCTGATTGGCTGCCCCCAATACACAATTGCTTCACGATTTTTTCACTCGCATATTATATATACATAAATATATTTTTTGACTTGGGTTTCAAAATTGAAAACTTTTTCTTTTCAAAATATAAAAATACACTAATTTATAGCCATATGTGCTCAATAATTAGGTTTTAATAACTTTTTGCACATGTGGTAAACAACAAATTGTTAATTAATTTAATAATATAGTAATTTTATAAAAAAAA
>NW_017537423.1:231028-232974 GCF_001853355.1 Bactrocera latifrons
ATATTATTTTTGTTGTATTTTATTTTTTATTTTATTTTATTTGGGATTATTTTTTTGTTGTCTCATATCTCTATCTCAATAATATATTCCAACTTTAATAGTTTTTATTATTATTTTTTTATAAACTTCGTTAATAAATACAAAATACACTAGTTAAAGGAAATTAACGCATTAAATTTTGAATGTATTTATTTTATTTGAATTCAGTTTATTTTATTTTGTATTACATTTTTAGTTTCATTTTTTATTTTCCTTTTATAATTTTATTGTATTTCATTATATTTTGTTTTTATGTATTTTACCATATTTTTTTAAATTTGCATGTGTAAACTTACCTTTTTTGGCCGTCTTCTTGCTGGTACCCAATTGACCAGTGACATCCTGCAGCCGCCTCTCCAATTCCTGCTTCTTCTCCGCCATTTGCTCATCTTTAGATTTGCCAGATAGTTTTTTATCTGCGCGCGTGCGCAATAATTATAAAGAGAGAAAGGGTGAAAAAGAGAGAATTTTATGAATGAACCTTTAAATAGGAAATAGACATTTTTCACATAAAAAATATTTCATGGTTTTGTTAGTTTACTGCACTGAGACTATTTTATTATTATTAAATTGATATTATGCTGCTATTGTACATTTCTATAGACAAAAAACAATTATTCTTTAAATAATTCTAAAATTTACTCAATACTGAAAAATGTAGTACAAAATTAGGCGAATATTTTTTTAGTTAAAAAAATTCAAATTTGTACCGCGCACATTTTGTTAGTTGCCAAATCGACGAAAGAAAAATATATATCTGTAGATCGGTATATGCTGTGTAGGTGACACTACTTTTTGGCATAGAAAATGAAATTAAAAACATGCGAAACTTATTTTGACAATACAAAAGACAGCGTCTTTAAAAATTTAACAAAGTTTTTTAAAAATCCAAATTTTTTTCATTTGAAAGCAAAAAAAAATTTAATAATTTAAAATGTAATATAATTTTTTTTCATTTGAAAGCAATTAAAAAAACAAAATATTTTAAAAGAAACAAAAATCAATCCTATGGAAATAGCCAACCTAAAATGCACATAATTACTACGGAAGCAACTTTTTCTCATAAGTCATGCAGTCAATTCAATATCATGTTTTAATTCGTAAAATCATATAAATTCGAACGTCTAAATACAAAAAATTTAAGCCAAAATTATTTTAATTACAGAAACCGGCTGTGCCTATAAACAAATTGAAAATAAAGAGCAAAACAACCGATTCAGACAGAACATAAAACGGTATAACAAAGCGTAACTACATACAATTGCAACAAAACAAACGATAAGCGTTTATGGCAGCCACAACCTAAAGATAAAGCCAGGTTTTGATTAGTGCAAAGCTTTAGTAATTGTTGTTGTAAGTAAATATTATAAAACAATCGATTTTAATTTTTGCTTTAGTTAAACTTTTGTTGTTGTTTAGTTCATCCAATTAACACAGTCACTACTATATAATATTGAATTATTCACTGGATTTTCATTTCATTCTTTTCGCTTAATTCTTAATGTGTTACGCAACACATGTATGCTTCATTAACTTAAACACAGATACTTTTGCATTGCTTGCTCGTTTTCACATTTGAAAATTGAACATTTTATAGTAGGAAAATTGTATATTAATCACACATACAAAAAAATCATTTATGTGGGTGAGAAACACAACAACGCAAAAAAAAAGTTTTTTCGGAAAATAATTATAATAAAACTTATTATATTCAATCTCGTTAGCAATATAAAAATTAATAAATCTGTTTCTATGAAAATAGTGCCAATTGCTCAGCTTTTACACATTCACTCTGCTGCCCGTAAATACTGGCCCTAACCAAGCACGCTATACATAAAAAAATATATGTTGTTTTTTTTAGTACAAAATGAAATAAATAAAAATTTTAAAAATAATTTTTGAATACA
>NW_017537423.1:234216-271496 GCF_001853355.1 Bactrocera latifrons
ATATTTAATAACACATATATAGTATATTTAAAAAAAATCTGTTTTCTGTGGTAAAAATTTCCAAGCAAATAAAACACAATTGCAACATGGCATAACAAAAAATTTTAACTTACTTTACTCATACATACATATTTGTTAAAACACATAAAACATAGATCACACAAAAACAAATTTTTTAAGAAAAAAATAATATAAATGTAATGTTTGGAGCTTATGGCGAGCAGCAAAAGTGAATGTGTGCAAAACAAAGCTGTCGAAATAAAATTATAAACGCGGAAAAAGCTAGCAACAAAAATAACAAAATTTAATATTGAACACATTCGAACCGGTGAAAGTTGAGCGAATGTAATTTCAATGTGATTTGCCCTGAAAGTAAGGACGCAAACAAGCCTATTGTGCAACGAGCAATTGTATTTATATGTGTGTGTGTGAGCGCATTTGTGAATTAGTGTGCATATGCGTATGTGGTCATGTGTGTGTATATGTGAGCGCTATGATTTCTCTGTTACAATACAAACTTATAAAACGATAAAAATAAATTTGGAACGGTTAAAACAGCGAAAAGGCAATAGCTATGTATAACGGATAATAGTTATGAATCATTAAATACATTTTTTGGCTTTTTATTTCATATGGCTTAAAGCAATAGCTAATTAAAAATCATTTAACAATTGTTTCAGCTATTGAAGATTGCTTAGGATTTGTTGCTCTTGACAAAAATTTGCTTAGTTTATTCTTATTAGCACATTATTTATAAAATAAATTTGTTTTGTCTCTCTCTCTCTCTCTTTTCGCTTTTTCCAATTATATAGCATTATTTTTTGTTGGTTTTGAATTTCTCTAGTAGTGCGTGTCATTGGGATAAACTTACAGTAGGGCTTACGAGTTTTTTTGCGTAGGCAGGTTGCCACATAACTTTCCAGTTCGCGCAGCGTTGACGGCTTCAATGTTTCGAAATCGATTTCGATCTCATCCGGATTGGAGTCGCGCAATGAAGGCTCGCGATTTTGAATTATATGCACAACACGACCAAGCTTGTCACCTAAAATCACAAGGATACAGAAAAGAAAAAATCAGTCAAAACTGCACAAAACGAGAAATATGCATTTCCTCATTTACCCGGCAGTTTATTAATATCCAACGATAACTGTCGTTTTTCATCGTACGACATCGGCTTGGCCGTGTCCTCTTCCTCTGAATCGAAATTCATCACCTGACTGGGCTTCTTTTTGTTGGTGCCGCGCGCAGCTGCACCGCCAGCACCAGCTGTCGCACCAGCGCCACCACCTGCGCCTGCTGCCGCTGCGCCGCCCTTCGCACGCTTATTGGCGCCCGCAACGCCGCCAGCGCCAGGTGTGCCGCCACTAGCCGCACCCGCTTTGGGACCGCGCTGACCCTTCACTTTATTGCCCTTGCCACCGGGCGTTACACCGACTGCTGCTGTGCCTGCTAAGCCTGCAGCTAACGGTGCACCCTTGACGCTTACCGGTCCAGCACCTAACTGACCCATCGCCATGGCGGCAGCTAAATCGCCACCATGCAAATTCGCGCCCGCCACCAGCGCCGCATTGACACCCACACCGGCGCCTACAACACCGACGCCACCGGTTTGTGCATGCGCGCCACCAACACCAGCCATCGTTGCACCAACGCCCACACCAGTGCCACCCTTCTTCTTTTCTTTCAACTTTTTCTTCGCTTTCTTCTTATTTGAGGCTTCCTCCATCAATTTGCGCATCTCCTCTTGCAGATCGAGTAGTTTGGCCTCCAGCAATTTCAGTTTCGCATTGCGCTCCTCATCCGAATTCGATTCGTTTTCCGTATCTGAGGATTCGTCCGACGATGAATCACTGCCGTCACCAACACCACCAACGCCGCCTCCAACACCACCACGTTTCGTTGTTGCGGAGAATGCATGGTGGGCAGCAGCTACAACCGCCGCAACAGCGTTGGCTACCGACTCGTCGGGTATATTAGCGTAGCGCATTTCGAAAACGTCTTGCAGCTTGCGACCCATGGCAACGACATCATGATCTGGCGGGTTATACTTATAGCAATTGGTGAATATTAATCGCACATCGGCGGCGAACTCGGGTGCGCTTTTATATTCGCGATTGTCCATTTTCTGCTTCACTGTGCCCAAATCCATCGGCTTTTTGATAATGTCGTGATAATCATGCAAACCGAGCAACTCGGCGTCGACGGGTTTGTAGAAGGGCCAAGCGTAGCCAGAGTGTTTTTTCGAAAACAGCTCTTTGAGGATTTCATTGCATGATTTAAGTGCGTCCGACAGCTTTTCTTTATTCTTGACTACGCCAGGAACGCCACCAACACCGCCGGCAACGCCCATGCCGCCAGGCGCCATGCCAGCGACGGCCATCGGCGACAAGGGATAAGCGGATCCTTGGAATGTGAGATCCTGTACCAATAGGGAGGTAAGGAAAAAGAGAAAAAGAAGAAATGTGTAAACTGATTTGTTGCATAGTATATTTTACATTTCCTTGTTGAACATCGTAAGGCATATAAAAACTAAAATGTAAATAAAAGGAGGCGCAGCGCAATAGCATGATGAGTATTTTTTCTTCGCATAACCAATGAGCGTACGCGATTGATGGCCTTACCGATAGGAAAAAAAGAGTAAATAGAAGGTGGGGTGAAGAATTGCAGGAAAAGGTTAGGTTAGAGTCGAGATTTGGAGGAGTTGGAAATTTTAAAATCTACATAACAATTTAAAATACGAACTAAAATATATTTAAGAAAAAAAGTACAAAATTTAATGAAAATTTAAAAGAAATTAGTTTCAAACAAATATTTTATACCCTGCACGCTACTTGCGGTTTTTATAGTTCAAATGCAATAATTTTACGAAAAAGCAATAAAATACGGCTCTAAAAGTTACAATTCGCACCAATTAAAAGCAATAAAAATATAAAGGACCATCTACAACTCTCATTTCACTCTCAGCTAGCCAGCGCTCGCCTACCTTTTTATTCATTACCTGTCGACTGGATTCGCGTCTAGTTGCGATTTTGGCGCTCTTGGAATCGATTTGCGCATAAGGTGGCATTTCAAATGCATTCGCAGTCGGCGTCGTTGTATCGGCCTTTCGTTTAACACCCTTCTTCATTTTCGCCGGCTGTTGTGGCGGTATTACTGCATCGGCTGTACTATTAACACTGCTGTGATACGCGGATAGTACGGCAGCACCAACGGCAGCTGTTGAGTTCGGTGCGCCACCAATACCGCCACCCGCCGTATTCACACTGCCGCCGCTGGCATCGAGTAACGATGAATTTACCGCACCAGCCGCATTTACAGACGCCGCTAACGCGGCATTAGCACCCACCAAGGAACCGGCAGCTACACTACCGGCTGGTAATATACCACCGGTAGATAGTACTGTTGCGCCGGCCGTTATTAATGCTGTACCCGCACCACCAACAATAGCGGTAGTTGTTGTATTTGTGCTGCCGGGAACTGTTTGCGGTGGCATTGTCCCAATGGGTGGAATGGCGGGTGTAGTTGTTGCCGTTGCGCCACCGCCAGTCGACGACACTGTGCTGCTCAGCGATGAGTGTGGACGTGCGGGTGCTCGCGGTGTACCACCTGTAGCGGCGGTGGCAGCGGCTTTAGTCGCTGCTGAACCGGTGGCAGGTGTATGTAGCAACGCAGAGCTAGGTGTGGCTGGTTTACCGGCTGGACGTGGTTTCTTCTTGCCACCTCTCGGTGTCAAAGGTTCCAATTCGATTTCTTCCTTGGGCATGGCTTCGATTTTCTGCAGGAAGACCTTTTCTAATGTTTGGCCCATAACAACAACATCTTCACCAGGTTTATTGTAGACATAACAATTGGTGAACATTGTATTGAAGTCCTGTATGGCTTCTTTGGCCGACCAATAGTAGTTGTTTTCCAAACGTTTCTTTATCGTACCCATATCCATTGGATGTGTGATAATTTTATGGTAATCGGGCAGGTTAAGCTTTTTTGCATCGACCGGTTGCTGGAATGGCCAAGAGAAATGATGTTTCCAAATTGCTTTCATCACGGTTTTAATGAGATACTGCAGTTGATTTGTGTTGCGACCGGGTCGATCGGGTGGTGGTACGGTTGGGGGTTGCACGATGCCGTTAACCGGCTCCACGTACGGCTCATCGCGTGGCGGCGGATCCTGCGGCATGTTTAAGCTTTTGTACAGCACACACCCACACGCACACTAGCACAACGTGAAATTTTTTTGCTTTGTTAATACTCGCGTGTGGGCGTTAGGTGGTTTATTGATGTCTTCGACGCAATTCGTAAATAAATAACAGGAACAGCTTTTTTTTGCGTGATATTGCTGAGTGTGTACGAATTTTGTGTTTTTTGTATGAACACTATATAAAACGAGTTGTCTAATGTGGTACCGAAGTGAGACTTTATTTTTCTATATAGGGAAGATGCTACAGACTACTACGTTGTACACAGGCAATGACTTCTTGTTAATGATTGCGGCTGATTTTGGGCAGTCTATACAGCCTACGCAGTTCTTCCCTTTATGTCTACCGACTGCCTAAATAAATTTTGCTTATTGTGTTTGTTTTCTGGCGTTTCGTATAGTGAACGTACTCAAATCCTCTTTTGCAGTCTAGTATTGTGATAATAGATTAGTTTAAAGGTAGTTCTCGATCCTTCCGTGTTTTGAAATAATATACTACGAATTGATTTTGCTACTAATGTTGATGTGATTTTTGTTGCTGCTGTTGTTATTGAACGCCGCATCTTATAGCAAGTTGAATAACTAATTTGGGAAAGAGAAACGAAAGTAAAGTTTAGAAATAAATATCCTCATAAATTTATCACATAAACATAAATTTTTATTGTATACAAGACTTACCACACATTTAAAGCAACAGAAGTAGAATTCGGGATCAGCTTGTGAAACCGCACATTTTTCCGCCGTGTCCGTTTTTATGCTCAAACGAAGTATTTTCACGTATTTAAGAAATTGGAATTGTACTTTATTGCTAATTGTATTTATCTAGTTAGATTCATACATACATAAATCAATTCAATTGTGGAGCATTAAAACTGTAATAAAAGAAATAAGAAATATTTATTTACAATTTTTGCTGTTGCAACTAAAAACAGTAGTGAAATAATTGTTTAAAGAGAATTAGAGGTATTTTACGAAAATAACTTCAAGTTTGTATTTTGTTAGCATATATCCTCCACTGAGGATTGGTGTCTTTATATACAATTTTAAACCATCACCTCATCAAAGCAAATAATGTACATATATAGTAATTGCAAAAGGCAGACAATATTTATCGAATTCCATTTTATACTCGCAAACGCGCTAGACAGGCGACAGCAGCCATGCAAACAAAACACTTAGCAACAACAAGCAAACCACAACTTTTCCTATTGCTACCTTTTAACGCAAACACAATTTAATTTTGCGTTTTTTTAATAATTATTTATGTGAAATGCAACGAAAATAACCAATAGGCGTCAACCAACCAACCAATCAAACATTACGGCAAGTCAGACAGCAACAATCACACATCCAAGGGCGCATAAACACACGAATTAATTAACACTAGAGCACATATGTATACGCGCATACATAATTATATAGATGTGAATGCTCACACCAAATTTACACACTGCTCATACGTAACAAAACAAGTGAAACTACACTAAATAATTATATGAAAACAAAGAAATTAATGAAAAATATAAGCAAAACGCGATGCATAATGCAAACACAGTGGTAGTAATAGGAAGCGCAAAATATAAGGCGACGTTGACAATTTTCAATAATGTCACGATTAGCCGGCTTTGAAATATGTTAAAACGCATATAGTACTAACAAATATTTAATACAATAAGATTGTTGTAAATGTCTGCTAGTGACCGCAATAGCTTAAAGCATCGAACAATAAACGATGTAACGAAAATGTAGTAAAGCAAAGGAATGAAACGAAGTTCGGTAAATATAGCCCGCGACCTTATATTATTAACCAACAAATAATATATTTTGGCGCAAACTTTTGACATATCTTGATTTGATACTGGCAGAAAGCCCTACAATAATTTAATAAACAAAAATACAACTTTTGGCAAACTGAAGCCTGATACCAATGTTTCAAAAGAAATTCAAGTACAAATAGCAAGAAACAATAATTATATACAAACTCAAATGCATTTTTTATTGAATCAAATGTGTATCTTCGAATTTGAATTTTTTTTTTATAAAAATGCATCCGCCAGATACTTTGCCGCTGCATATCATGGGTACTAACATTACCGCTACCGCAGAGCAGGATGGCAACATTTGTCATTACAAAACAAAAACACACAGATCATCTTCTTTTAGCACTTGATTTTGCATATGACACATTTTACGCCATAAAACAATATAGAAAAACCGATAGACAGCGCGCACGAGCGCACGTACCATACATGTAAATATGCATACATACCAACAAATGTATACAAGCACGAATATTTGAGCAGAGAATTTTGTGTGACAGACCAGCCGTTCATTCGAATATTAGCAAATTACGATGTTGCCAGATCAAATGTAATCAGAAAAAATTTATGACAATTTGCTTAAACATTAATTGACACCGTAAATAGCTTTCGAAAACTGGTGGATTACTATGAATAGTACAGACTTTTACAATAAAACTTTTGTCATTATTGTGTTCTTTACAAAAACAAAAATAAACAAATAAATTTAAAAATTAATTTACACCAGCACATATTCAAAAGGGATAAAGTTTAGTGGGACAAACCATTCGGCAACACCGCTACCACCAGGCGATGACAAACCGCAGCAGCAGTGGCACCGAAATGGCCGCACGATTCATTTTTGTACAGTAGACAACGCTTCGGCCAAGTTCGGAATTGCCGTCACCTTGTTGTTGTGGTTGCATTAGCTTCCCAATGACACTACTTATTTCATTCGGTATGGTGGTTCATCTCGTATGTTCTCATACGTTTTCTTCGTCCACTTTTAACCGTACTCGCTAAACTCAACATACTGTTTGCTTAGCCTATCGTTTGTTTTATATGAACGAAATTAAACTCGTTTCGTTTCACGACCACAGAGACACCACTGCCACTCACAAAAATCAAGGTAACACTCCACTACCACCAACACACCTCGTTCAAGTTCGAACTCATCGTCGCACACCAACGAGAGGAAGTGAAATTTTTCATTCAATTCATGCCCAAAAATATAACACTCGCTTCCCATGCAACTTAATGTGCAAAATTACCTAATAAAAAACATTATTTTCAACAAGTTTTTTCTAACAAATTGTGCAGCGTCATTTCCAGTACTGTTAATTCAAACAAATTTCTATGTAATTTTACTAAATTAACACAAAAACTTATTTGCAAAAAACCTACTTCGCTTCGTGTCTTTCCACACACACAATTTACACAGAAGCAAAATGAACGACGGACGTGATGGATGAAAAGTGAAAAAGTTACAACAAAACTTACGAAAGGTGTTTAAACGACATACGAGTAAATGAACTAGCCTATAAGCATGCCATAAACCCATTACAATAGCTATCACGCTCACACTACAGGAATTAGCACATATTAGCATAATGTGAATAACAAACGCATGTATACAGAAAGAGATAAATAGTTACTTAACAAGGCGAGAAATTCGAAATCGAAAACATGAGACGCTTTTGGAACTATTGTCTGGAGTCGAAATAACGAGCGCACTAGCCGGATCGCCTTTGAAATCAATCAAAGAAATTCATACAATATAACATTTATGCATTCCAGCACGCCAAACAAAGTTTCAAATCTAAAAGGAGTTTAAATGCTCAGTTGGTTTAATAAGGTCAGAGTTTTTCCATATGAAACTTTAGAGCATTTTTTTTTAGCAAAATTGGTTAACTACTCAAAATCTAAAAGCTAATGTGTATACACTTCATGAAGTTCTTTCTATAAGAATTGGCGCGCGAAAGTGTAAGTTGCCGCTAAAACTGTAGCAAAAAAAGTAAAAACTAATCGGTAGCAATAGAAATAAAAGCATCTTTGCAATACATTACCTGCTTTCGCAATTTTAGATCCTGAATTATTGTGTACCAAACGTAATTATTTTCGTACATACAATACTTCTATGTATCAAGGTTTTTTTGTTATTATTATAATGTATCGGTTAATCCGATAATATTTGTTGAGTCAGTATCTATCTTTACACTCGGATATATTTTAATGAACTTTAACTATGCACAAATTGTAACTTTTCTTCAACACACCTAATGTTGGCAAATTAACGTTGCTGTGCACTTTGCTAAATAATAAAACAAGGATATGAATGAAAACAAATAAATTGTGTATACACGCAGAGATATATTATACAAGATCAACACTTCGGTCACTATATAAAATGGACTGCGTTCTTATTGCTTTAACACATTTTGAAAGTTGCTACGTTTGCCATTGCCACTACAACGGTCATTCCTGCAGCCCGCCGAACGCACCCACTTTTACACAATCGAGAAACAACAACGGTAATAACAATAATAATAAAAAAAAAATATATATAAAGATCCACGAGGTATTAACACAAAACATATACACAGCGATACATAGTAGCCAACAAATAGGGCTCATCACGGTGCCAGTGGCAGTGGTAGCTGTCGGCGCCGCACTACCGCCAATGACAACAACAACGTAAACCGAGTGAAATTTTCTTCAATCTTTTCTGCTTCTTTTCGGTACTCTTTCGTCTTCGCGTAGTTTCTGCTTCTTCCCACTACGGCAAGAATTGGTGCTTCTGTTGATTGTTCAGCGAAGTCGCATTTTTTCAAACACAATTTTTTGTCACTAAATCTACCCGCACTCGCAGAATTTCAGAAGCCAATGCTTAAGCATATATTTAATTGCACTTTTTTCACAAATTACCTTTTATTTAAACAATTTTTACCATATATTTTTGCAATTTTCTGCACGTACGCGTTATGATCGAGACGCGCGTTTGCAAGCCGTCAAATATACAATTTTCGAACTAAAACGCGCATATAACGATTTCACTTGTCTAATTATCATGACAATGCTGGACACACAAGTGGGAAAGAGATAAATAACTATTATTGCTGACATTAACCTACGTGTGTGTACTAAAAACGAAAACGAAACAAAATGGCTGTCACACCACAAGATTTGGAAATGAAATCAATTTCGTGGTGTAGACAATACAGCTAAGGAAATTTGCCATTATTTATTAAATGCACTTTTCAATACACATATATATATATATATATATATTTATATATTTTTTTTATCAAATCCTAATAACTTTCACAAGCTTGTTGCAAAAATATCATAACGTTCGAATTTGCGATAAACACGCAATGCACTTCATGACAACGAATTTATGTATTTCATCACATCGAGCAAAAAGAATCCCAATTGCAGGGTGACTGTAAGTAATAGTTTAACGTTGGGGTAATTTAGAGTTTGTTTTTAGTAAGATTAGCACTTAAGTACTGCAATTAAATATTATTTATTTACATTTGGGTGATAGGTAAACTGTCAAACAGAATTTATTTAATGACATTAGATTATTAGTATCTTTTTTCATTATAGTCCCAAGTGGACTTTATTCAAAAGATTAATATTAGCCCCTTATTTCATTCATTCATAATTAATTTTCAAAAAATACTTTATGAAAAGTTTTAAAGACTTACTGTAAGTTGTATCAGCATCTTGGCATACATTTCAAAGGAATTTAATATTTAGAACTGTAAATAGAGTTTTGTGGTTTCTTCGCACCGCGGCAACCTTTTTCTGATTTCTCAATTCTTATTTGTCTGGAAGGCTATCATGATGAACTGTCAAGAAAGCAACTAGAATCTGTACAGCAATTTGCTGCTAGGAATTTATCATAATCGCAAGTGGATACGTGAAAAATCTCAGCAACATTGTGTACACTCCTTTTAATTTTTAAAGAGTTTTATTTGCAAGCGCACTAGATAATTTTGCAATAAAATAATATTTGTAGTTATCAGCAAACTTTTACACAAATAAAGCGCCACCGATAGACAAGCCATAACTGTAAAATGCCACGCGGAAAATACGTAAATCACAAAGGTAGAAGCCGACACTTCACATCACCCGAAGAGTTGGCCAATGCCCGAGATGAGTCCAGCGAAGAGGAGACTGAGTCGGGGGATGAGAGTGATAACGCCGCAGCAGGTACTAGTAGAGCTGCACGCGCTAAACCAAAGTCACGAGCCAAGAAGACAAGTGGTGGTGGTGGCAGTAGCAGTGAAGAGGATTCCGATGAGGAATCGTCCGAAGAAGAAGTGGATCGTGATGCACGCAAAGGTGTCGCTTCACTCATTGAAATTGAGAATCCAAATCGTGTTACAAAGAAAGCAGTACAAAAAATGGCCAATTTGAAATTAGAAGAAACGGCGCCTTCTAAGCCCGAGTTGACACGACGTGAACGTGAAGAAATCGAAAGGGAAAAGGAGCGTGCGCGCTATGAAAAATTACACGCTGCCGGCAAAACGACAGAAGCTAAAGCGGATCTCGCACGTTTGGCGTTGGTCCGTCATCAACGTGCTGAAGCAGCAGCTAAACGTGAAGCTGAAAAGAAAGCTCTGGATAATAAGAAGTCATCAGGTAGCAAGGCTTAGGAAACTTTTGACTGCTTGATCATCTAACTAGGAACGCGGCAATCCATAACTGGTTTTAACTTTTTTATTAATTATTTTTTATTTGATTTGAATGCAGTAGCTGCTCATTTATGTGACGAGTAGAATTCGTTTTATATTGCCGGAAAAACTCAACCCATCCACTAATTAATATATTACAATCTTATTACATTTTACTAATGCAATAAATTCAATGAAGTTAAATTAAAAAGGGTTATCAATTGCAAAACTCGGCGATGTAGTAAGAGTCCATATGAAATACGTAACAGTAGAAACCGATGAAAAGCCACGACATGGTACCACGTTACAACTGCTTGTTAGATTGTATGCATATTGAAATGACCAATACTAATGAATGAATAAAGCTATAAAAATGCTGTTTTTTAAGTTTTTTATTTTACTTAATTGCTAAGTAAAGTTACTTATAAAAATACAAAGTTATGCAACATTAAACAACACCCCAAACTTCTTCAAAGGCACTGCACAACTTGCTACAAGCAATTGCTGCTGATAATGGATAATTACTAATCGAAAATAAGCCCTCCGAGTAGTCGGGATTGAGCACACCATGTGCGAATGCACCCACAATCAATGCGATGGGTTCTTCAGCAAGTTCTTCTGTGTTTTCGCCATTCTCTTGAACTCTAGGCACCATATCTCTACAATTGGCCACCAGTTTCCCCGAGAAAGACATTGCGTACTTTTTGCAACCTACAGGCAAATGGTCCGTTATTGGATTCTTTATAACCTTCATCAACATTGCGGAGGTGTCACTAGCGCGAACTGAAAATTTATGCAAAAGTTGTACCATCAGGCCCGCAAAACGTTTAAAAGTACGTGGTATACGTGTTTGAGGATTAATTTCTATTAGCACATTTTTCTCAGTGCGTACATACACTTGCAACAAACCAGCACGATTTAAGGGCGAATCGAAAAGCATTAACAAGCATTGATGTGTTATATCGGGTCGGCATTTACCGGGATCACGGTTGTTTTTGCGTAAAATATTCTGATGATCATCACAATTAAGTAGCTCGAACACCCTGCCGACCTAAGATCAAAAGTATTTGTGAATTCCTTTTTTTGGTAAAATATAACGATTTCATACCTTTACTGTCTCCAATTGTGCACCTTCTAATATAATTATCAAACGTTTTTCCAATGCCCGTATATGTGTTGTCTCCAAATGCTTTTTCTTCAAATCAAATTCAGGATCATCCTGATCAACCGGACCTTGAAATTTGCGTTTTCTTTTAACCCCTTTACCATTTTGACTATCAAATTTATTGCCACCCATCCTTTTACCGTTTAATTGGTTTTGTCGTTTAAAAATTATTAGCTAACACTTGTTTATAGTTTATTACAACTTATTATTGTATCGCACGTGTGTTGTGAAAAAGTGCTTCTACCTTTCCATTATACGCAATTTCAATTAAGCAGCAAAAAAAGTAAACAAAATACGATGTGGCAGAGAACGTGTCCAACGAAAATCACTGAATTAGCATAGTACAGGGTGTGATTTTCTATAAAAAAATCAACGTATTTGTATAAGAATTTGTATATCTAAAATATAAATTACAGTCTGTAGATATAATTGAAACAGCTGATTGCAACTGTCAAACACAACTATTCACTTGTCACTTGCATATAATAAATAACATTTATTTCAACGCTTTTATCTGTGCTTCTACCAAATTAAAGCCATACAAACAATAGTGTAAATTGTTGAAAATGGGTGCAAGACGTGATGTTGCGACATTTCTTCAGCGTGTGCGAGCTTTCCTGCTGGGAGTAAGTTAAAATTTTCCTTCCCATGCACTTATTTACATCTGCAAAAATTATATAATACAACCCATAATTTTCGCTTTCAGCGTGAGCACACTTTGGCACTACGTTTCGAGGAAGGTTTAGCTGATCGCACCCAACCACCCCCAGACGTGCCTGGTGGTCCAGCACATTTAATAGCAGCCAATCTTTACTGCAAACGAGATCCCCGGCGAGAAGTGCAACCACCTATTGATGTTGTAAAGCAGCAATTGCTGGCTAACAAGGGAAGCGATAAAATTGAAAAGTTACCAACACCTGGACCAGTTTATCACTGGGATTAAAGTTTGTTGAAAACAAACTCGAGCTAAAATTGTCGAAAATTTTGTTTGGAAATATGCGTCGATATACATATGTACATATAAAAATATTGACTTTATTAACTTTGTTTTTAAAGTACTAAATATCGCTACGAAAACTCAATTGCCAACCCGTTTTTGATATTAATACAACTCTCACAGTCGGTACCACATCATCACCTAATGGTAGCAGCTCAAAAAATTGTATAATATGAACAAAAAACGCTTTCAAGCATAGCAAAACGTTGTCCAACACAATTGCGCGACCCTGCACTAAATGACACAAAAGCAAAGTGAAAATCTCACGTTCTGGTAAAAACCGGTGTGGCTGCGGAAAGTATTCGGCATCATTTTGCATTTCATAAATTGCCAATACCAGGCTAGAGCCTTTAGGTATGTAATTGACATCTGAAATACAAATATGTAGTGATTACACAAGTTACCAAAAGCATTTACCAATATAAAAATCTTATATATTCGTCCTATATATGGCGCAGAAGGATACACGCGCAATGTATCCTTGATCACTTGCTCTGTATATTTCAATTGCATTAGTGGACGTTGAGGAAGTGCCTGCTGCATATTTGTGCCTAGCGTCACAACAATTTCAGCATAGGGTTTAGATTGCACATCTGCATTGCGGGAAATACAATAGAGCGTAAATAATAGCGAACTTTTAATTGTATCATGACCTTCAAACATGAAGGTGTCCACTTCTTCTCGTATATCTGTGTCGGTTAGTGGTTTCCCATCGATAGTGGCAGAGAGTAAGACATCTAGTAAAACCTGTCGACGAAGGCACCGAAGCAATAATACCTTTAACAAATAAAAAAAATTGCTAACAAATAAAATTCGGACATGTCTAAAACGACTGAGCTATTTACGAGTGTATACGTACATATGTACATATATTATAAGGGTCCCGTTCATTTCGTATCCGATGGTATTGCAAGTGCTGCCAAGTTGAAAAATGGAAAACTTCGCGTTATGCACAGTTTGCCACTAATTAATGTATGTAAAAAAATCATAAACTTTGTCTGATTTAAATCGTTTAGATGTTTTCAAATATCCGCTATAATTATTTGATTTTAGTTTTTCCTTTGTTTTTTTTTTTACCATTTGAAAATCTTTCTTCTCGCTAATATTTTGAAATTTTATATTGTCTAAATGCAACGCATCATATGCATAATGTGGCAGCACTGCTACAAATGTCATTTCCGTTGTAACTGTAATTTGGCGCAAAATAATTTCAATTTGCTCCTGCTGGTTTGTATCGACTTCCGTTGATGTTTTAATATTTCTTCATGTCGTGCTTTAATAATACGCTCCGTGAATCTATGCAAAGTTGCCGTCATAGCAAAACGTTACTGAGCCAATCGTGGCGAAAAAGCCATTTAAACCGGTAAGCTATTGTAACATAACGTTTGACTGTGATGCGTTGCATGCTAAAAAGATGCGTTATTAAATAGTAAAGAACTAATAATTTTAATAAAACGCATCATATATCCACAATTCACGCGCGTTTGCGCGTTGATACACACACTCATCGCACTTACACAGATGACATCTAAGGTCGCTAATACCACCCCGTCCTATATATCCAATACTTGTTCGCCACCTGCAAAATTTGCCAAGTTGCGTGTTAAAATTTGTGCTTGCTGATCGAATATACTAACGAAATCTTCAAGTATTCTAAAATGAAATGTTGGCGTAATAACGCGCCGTCTACTCAACCACTTGGCACCATAACTAACGAGTAATCCCACGACAGTCGGGTCTACGAAAACCGGAACGGGCCCGGATTTTTATCCGGCCAAGGACTGTCTACTCGCCAAAATTTCTGCCGTTACAACAACAACAACAACAACAAGGAATTCGGAACCAATCAGTGAGTAAACTGTACATACGATTCTTGCATATTTCAGTGGAGTGGCTCAATATCGCTTGAAAATATCGCAGGTCGCTTATAAATATCGGATGCATGCGCAACACCCAGAAGCGTGAGACGTGTCCAAAACGATTTCGACACAAGCAGTTCTAAAAACAAAACTCAACTAAAGTAAATAGCAAAACAATCACAGCACAACAACTCAACAAATTTAAGGGACCCGACAATAATCAGCAAACAAACACAGCGCTACCAGGAATAATAGTGTTAACCACAACATTGCACAAAGGGCGTTGAGTGAGTAATAAATTGCATTTCACTACGTTTCTATTAAAAATTGGTTGAGCTAATTGCTAATTTGCGATTTAAAATAATTTCCGTATTGTAACTCTTTGTAAAGTGAAATAGTTTGTTATGTGTTTAAGTAGTTATGGGGCACAATAGACCTAAGGTCGCAGTGCATTCCTCAGTTATGTTTAAGTAGTTATAACCTTTCATACCTTGATTCGATGTTTACCGTTTTGCTATACTTAGACTAAATACCACCAGCTGCAGAATAATGCAAAAAGTTATTGAAATGTAATATACAGGGTTTGTCAGGAAAGTAATGGGACTGACTTTCTTCAGCCGCGTCTATACTTCGGAGCGTGCGCGCCCGACTGGATTCGGTAGAGGGCGTTCCTAGCTAACGAACGAAGCTGCTCAGTTGTCTCTGAGCTGTTTCTGTGAGTGTGGCAAGCCGAAAATGCAGCGTTCGTTAGAGAAGAGGTGCGCGATTAAATTCTGTCTGAAACTCGGTAAATGTGAGACAGAAATGCCCATAAATATTCATTTTCCTGAAAGAGGCTGCAATTCGAAGCAAATTCGCCTACTGCTGTCTTAGTATAAGTCACTTCTAACTGAAAAATACTGCAGTGGTTCGTACGTTTCATGGAGTGTTCCTCCTTCCTGTTTTCTAAAGGCCATCACATTTCATATAATTTCAGACTATAAAGCAATTCAAGACCCATGAAATGCTAAGTTTTATGTACATGGTCCTTATAAAGTATTAAACCGTATCGACAGTACTCTAAATATCACAATTTTATTGCTACATTTTCACACATCACAATGTTTAAAACTTATGCAGTAACTTCCCTTAAACGTAAGCACGTCTTTTTAGTCCGACGTTAACCCCACTTTTTGAACGTAACACAATTTTGATCGATGGCTGTATCGGTACACCGAAAGCCATGAGTTCGTAGTGGCGCAGCACTTGCACGATGGCAGTACGCATCTCAAGTATGGCAAACCTCTGCCCGATGCAATTGCGTGGGCCCGCGCTGAAGGGTATATTACTGAAGACATTGGCGCGTTCATTATTTTCCAAATGACGTTCAGGCCAAAAACGTTCCGGCTCCGTGTAAACATCGGGGTCACGTAAGATCTGCCAGAGTAATATAAGCACATTGGTGCGCGGTGGCAGCGTTACGTCAGCTGGAAAATGTTGGCGTTAAACACGCTCAAACCACTATTTATAACACTGCTTGAAATACTCACGCAAGACCAGCTCCTCCTTTAACCAACGTCCAATTACCGGTATGGGTGGGTAAAGGCGCAATGTTTCCTTAATTACACAATTCAAATATGTTAGATGCTGCACATCCGAATACTTGATCGGTCGGCTCGTATCAGTGCCGAAGTGGTTGTGTATCTCTTCAAAGAGTACACGTTGACAATCCGGGTGGCGTGACAGTAAATAGAGACAGAAGGAGATTGCTGATGTGGTGGTGTCGTGTCCCTCAAACATGAATGTATTAACCTCATCGCGTATTTGCGCATCGGTTAGCGGTTGCCCATCGGTAGTGGTAGATTGGAGGAGTACATCCAGTAATGCCATGCGTGGTTTTAAGCCGATATCTATGGATTTTAGCAAGAAGTTAAATTAAATGTGTTCGCTTATTTTTGACTATAAGTTAATCTAAGGTATCAGTCTAATTATTAGTCAAAATTCCGTATTACTTGCTCTAAAATTTTGTCTGTATTGCACTCACCCAACATTTCGGGGTTCACTGCACTTTCCGTGCTTGTATTGTATTTGTTTTGCAACGCTGTACGGCGTTCTTCAATAATTTGCTCGGTAAAGCGATGCATGATTCTAATGCCCTCCATTTGCTTTTCATACTGTTGCGGCCGCAGCAGCTTAAATAAGCGCGGAAAGACTAAGATCGGACGTATAAAGCGTGTGGCAACAATATTTGTGACGCTGCGTGGTTAAAAAATAAAAAATCAATACATTTTACATTTTTCTAAACTTTCTACATATACAGGGTTTGTCCGGAAAGTAATAGGACTGATTTTCTTTCCGCCACGACTGCACCGACTTATGAACCGGCTTATGAACGAACGGCTGGTCAGTTGCCTCCGAGCACCTAGAGAGACAGGACAAACATTTTCGTGCGTGTGTGGTGTGTTTCGGTAGCACTATGCCTTTTTGGAGAGTCGGGAGAAGAATGAACAAATCCAAATCCGTGTTCATTGTCTTTTTTGACATCAAAGGCATCGTTCCCCTTGAATTTGTTCGACCTGGAAAAACCGTCAACGCCATGTTTTACGTGGAAGTCCTCAAGAGACTCAAACGAAGGGTCAATCCGTTCCGACAAGACTTCGCAGCATTTGCTATTGCTTTCCGGCAAACCCTGTACTATTTTTAAATAAGTAGTAATTATGCTCACTCATTCACGGCTTGCACAAAATCCGATTTAGAGTCCTGCTGCGCATGCACACATACGCCCATTGCGGTTTCTGAAATTAAACAAAAACATATAATTTTAATATGTCCAATGCTGTATAAGCTTACCCGCTATCACATCCAACGTCATAAGTCCCACATGCGGATATATGTCCACAGTGGTTGCGCCATCCGCGAGCGTTGACAATTTCTGCACCAAGACACGACTTTGTCGCTCGAAAACGTCTACAAACTGCTCGAGTATATTGAAGTGGAAGGTGGGCGTGATAATTTTACGCATCACCTGCCATTTGCGATCGTAACTAAGCAGCAAACCTTCGCCTAACCAGTCGCGCAGTAGCCAATAAAGTTGATTCTTTTGTATATGCTTTTGACTGCTAAGTAGCTCTTCGACATAACGCGGATCGGCGGTTACAACCATTAGATCGCGTAGCAGTAGCGCGCAGAAACTTTTGCCGAAGCGCGAGACGAACTCTTGAAACTTCAAATGTAAATCTTTTTTGTTTTTGTGTTGCATGAATTTCCAAAGAAATTAGATATACAATTAAAGCGGTATTAACCATGTGTGGGCACTTATAACACTAAGCTAATTGCACGCCATTTTATTTTTTAATTTTCGCATGACGTCAACTTAGCAATGCAACTTAGAATACATGCTATAGTGACGTCAGCCAAGGTCAAATAATTCCGAATTCAAAGTGTACCAATTAGCATTACCGCGCGCAGCGGTACGGTGAAAATTTCTTTGGCGCGTTGCGTGTCGTGTGTCTGCATCTGAGCGTGTGTTTAAAATTTGATTTTTTACTCACTATCTGGCTGAAAGCGCGCCAACACGAGCATGCAACCCACGAATGGTATATTGGAGACGGGTGGTATGCGCTTGTAGAAGGCCTGATTACGCGTGCGCTCATACTGGTAGTGTAAGGCTAGGCAGAGAACTGTCGCTGCCAGCAGCATCAGCTCCCAAATCATCGTGCGATTGCTTCGAAGACGCTTTGCTGAATTTTTTTAAATTTAAATTTTATGCTTTAACTGCGACTGTCACGTTTCGTTGTGCTTCATGGACTGCTGTCTAATGTCTTTAAATACGTATTTTAAATATTGAATTACATCAATAAAGTTTTACTGCAAACTAAAATGCTAATCAGCGCTGCAATTAAAGTAAAGTAGTTATATTTAAACAATATCTTTATGGCACTGCAACACTACTTTTTTATACCCTAAACGGGATGTATTAAGTTTGCACACATATACGCGAACTAGTCCCTCAGCTTTTGAGATATTTATTTGAAATTTTGCGTGCGTCTTTTTCTCCCCAAGAAGCTGGTGATTTGTTGTGACCGCTGTTATCGGACCACTATAGGGTGTAGCTTCATAGAAATTGACCCATCCAAATCGAGTACTTATATGGAAAACTTTTTTATCTTAAAATATATATGTATATGTTTCTTCACAAAATTTAGCACAGATTATTACCTAAAAAAAGGCTTCAATCTCGAAACATATTATTCAGATCGAACTACTATAGCATATAGCTGCCATACAAACTGAACGATCAAAATCAAGTTGAAATATTTTATGCCATAGGAAATGCAATCTGTGTAGGGTGTTATAGCTTCGGTGCAGCCGAAGTTTACATTTTTTCTTGTTCTTGGTGGCACTAGTGCACGCCATAACTACGAACAGCACTCTTATCTGTTATTTACATTTATTTGAGTGTATGTGTATAACAAATTTATTACTTGTACTTGAGTTAAATATATATAGCAAATTAAAAACTATAATCCAAAGTTGACACAGCTGCTTATGCGGTACAATTTATGAACTTTAAAAATTATTTTATGGTGCCAGCTAATCAATTGAGCGTTTAAATATGAATATAAATATATAACAATTTCAGGAATAATATTTTTATTGCCACTCCGCGACCTATTTTTAGCCACACTTAATTAATTAAATGTATAATTAAAATATTCTTCACAATTTCAAAGCTTCTAACAGTGATAACGGAAGTCCACCAGCGAATGCGTGCGCACGCTGCCATTTGACAGGAAGAACCGCTACTTCATTTCTGCGCGCCTCATTTCCTTATCTGTTATGCACTGTTCATATAAGAAATATATGTACTCGTGCTGCATTTCTGTTCTTAACATTCGTTTACACTCATGAGTATTTTCGTTAAAAAATCACTGCAATGATCTCATTTACATGCATATAGTTGCGCATTACAAGACATACATATATGTACATAAAAATATACTTAGTCACTCAATTATTCTTTATTTTTCTAATAATCGTACACACACCAACTGTTGGGCACAAATAATGCTTCATTTTAGAAAATAAAGTTCGTTTGACTTATAATAAATTTACACAAAAACATTTCCAATTACTTTATCAAAGAACGCTATTCGGCCACTACTCAAATGGCGTGTTTGAAGGAGTTGAAACAAAGACCCCATTTGAGTAGTGGTGAAACGGCATCCTTATACATAGTATAAATAATTATAATTTTTTATGTTTTTGAACGCTGCCAACGCCTCTCAAACAGCGTGCAGCACATTTGCTAGCCCGCGGCTCACTGCCATCCAGCATTGTTTTCACCCAACTATGTACGTGGTTTTTTTTTTTTTTTTTGCTTCAAAATTACACATGCACATATATTTGTATATAAATAAAATACGAAAACTCATACGTACATATATACATACATACATACAAATATACATAAGCATAATAATAATTATTTTTTATGTGAGGCGGTGACGGTGGGTTTAGCCACGATGTGTTTTTAATACAATTAGAATCGTTTTTGTCACTTTATAGTATGTCTTCAAGTTAAATCGATTGGAGTCAATTATTAATATTAATTTTAATACATTATTTTATTTAGAATATCACTTCAATGCATTACTTTGTAAACAATGAGCACACTGGGTAACGAAACAGCTGATGTTGTGAAATTCAATCATAAAGCAAATCTCATTAACGAATTTGAAATTACATTTCTTTCTTTTATTACACCAAATAATATATGCTAAATTAAGTTGCTAATTTAATCACATAATTCTAATTGTAGAAATAACTATTTAACGAATTAGTTTTAAACGTCCGTTGCCAGTGGCTTGTTATCGCGCACTGCAATATCAGATACAAATTTTGGAGCGTTCAATGTCTCTAAGAATATTGAATAGTTGTGGTTTATATATAGCTATAGCTATAAAAACTTGCATGTATGTATGTATGTATGTTTATGTACCTGCCTTCATAATTGTTTACATACACATATTATTTATTTAAAAAAAATTATTACTATTTGTTGTATTGTCTTTTAACTTATCATAAATGAGTTTGCCGTTTACTTTCACACATTTTATCCTCGCTTAAGTGCTTTGCTGCTATGCGCGCCCTACAAACACATTATCTCGGTTATTAAGGTGAACATGATACAGTTTATGCTTTCTATTTTACGCACACACACACATGCATTTGCTGTTAATGCCAACAACAAAACACACAATATAAACAAACTAATGTCGGCTGTGAATCACTACAATTGCAATTACGCCAATTACATGATAGCTGCCAGTCAGAACTTCTATAATTCAATCACTTTACAAGTATTTGCGTTAATCGCGCAAGCAGAAGCTGGTTAATTCATACAATAATATTATTGACGCGAGATTGCACCTTGCGCTTTATACAAATGTAAACGTTTAGTTTTTTATACGCACTTTTTTGTTGTTCTAATAATTTTCCACAAGCGAAATGTGCGGCAGTCGGACAAAGAGCAACATCACAACTAAAATGCTATAAAGATTTGCTTTTCCACTGTATTTAGTGCGAGAGTGTGAAAACTATTTGAGTATTTGCATTAGAGAGTTGACGTTTATCGCATGACATCACAGAAAGACGAAATGCTTTGACTCGGAAGAAGTAAACAAACACAGTGGTGGTCAAACTGTTGGTGAGTAAATATTTGTGGTGCTATTGGTGAGAGGAAGTGATATTTGAAATACAAATTTGATTACTTTTAACGGAGTCTGCAGTTGCTTTAGTCAAAAACATAATTTCAATAATTTCTAAAAAAATTTTTGTTAAGAAAAGGATAAAATATGCTTCGATTGCTCGGGAGCTAAACATGGCACAAAACCTGTTTGGCACCATTTCAATAAGGCTGCATATAATAAAACTCGGTATTAAAACTTTAAAGGAAGAAATTTCTATCTGCGAATCGGAACAAAAACGATCTTTTCTTATGAAGAATATTATTTCACCTAATTCGAATAACTCTATTGTAATTAAGACCTTTCAATTCAATGCAAAAATATTGGATTTATTTAGTTCTTCTTCTCTTTACTTTTACGTGATTATAGCCAATTTAAGAGCAGACTTGGAGTCAGAAGCTCAAGCAGCTCACGACTTCCGGTGCTAGACCAAGTATCCTCTGGGTAATCAAAGAACATCCGTTTGAAGGCAAGCTACTCACTATTACGTCCAACCAATATTTGTTTTTTCGAAAGAACCTTTCATTTCCCCAATTTTCATAACCACCGAAACTTAATCCACTACTTAACTGCTCGTTGAAGCATAATTTCGCGGCTTTAAGCCCATTTGACTGCCATTCTCGGAGCGTAATACTATAGTCAATGTTGGCCGCAATTCTTGGCCCAGCGGCAGCAACTCAAAGTGCCGTAATATTTTACTTAAAGTGCTCTTCATTTCCAACATGGCAAATTTCTGACCAATACAGTTGCGTGGTCCAGCACTGAAGGGCACATAAACGTACGTATTTCTCGTCTCGCCCTCTTCAAGGGATTCGTTAAGGAAACGTTCCGGTCGAAATGTATCGGGTTCGGGAAAGTATTTCGGATCACGCTGCATAATATAAATGCCGATGGTGACATTTGTGCCGGCGGGTATCGGTTTGCCACCTGCGTAATAAATAAAAGTCTATGTAATTACGTTTCAATTTGGTGCGTATGTGCTTACGTATAACAACATCCTCCTCGAAGTTGCGTCCAATTAGCGGTACCGTTGGATATAAGCGCAGGGACTCCTTGATTACACACTCCATGTACTTCAGTTCACCGAGATCGCGTTGTGTCACTGGACGATCTTTGTCAGCGCCCAGCACTTTACGTATCTCCTCAAATAATTTCGCCTGTACAAGCGGATGTCTGGAGATCAAGTGCAAACAGAATGTGAGCGCGCTGGAGGTGGTGTCGTGCCCCTCGAACATGAATGTGTCCACCTCTTCGCGTATATCTTTATTACTCAGCGGTTTGCCGTCAATGTTAGACTGCAGCAATACATCGAGCAGCGCCATACGTCGTTTCAAGCCCAGTTCGGTGGCGATGGCGTTTGGCGCGGTTTCGCTAATGCTGAGCTCTTTTTCCAGCGCCGAGCGACGTTCCACAATAATGCGTTCAGTGAAATCGTGCATCAGTTTAATGTTGGCGTAGAATAATTTGGCTTCTTTGCGTGAGAGCAATCGGAAAATCCAATCAATACGCTGCCAAGCGTTTGTGAAGCGCCTGGCGAACATATATGTAACGCTATGTGTTATACACATAAATTTGCTATAGTTATCGGAAAATTCGAAATTTGCATGACCGACAGTTAATTACCTTATAACAGCCGATACGTAGGGAAATTCAGGATTCGTTTGTGCATTTACCTTAGTACCCATTGCCGTCTCTATGTACAAAAACAAAAATGTAAAGCACTTGAAAATTAATAACGGTTTAATCATTCGATTAACTAGGAGCTTGAGGCCACCAATTACCTGCAATTATATCCAATGTCATCAAACATAATAGCGGTGCTATGTTCAGTACCGTTTTTCCATCAGCATATTGTGCCATTTTTTTCACCAGCACTGTACTTTGTTGATCGAATATTTCCACAAATTGCTCGAGTATTTTAAAGTGAAATGTTGGTGTTATGATCTTACGGCGCGCATGCCATTTACGGCCGTTGCTTACGAGCAAACCGGTGCCGAGCCATGGATGTAATAGATCATAGAAGTTATTCTTCTTAATATATTTCGAACTGGTGAGTAACACCTCAACGTCGGCAGGATCTGAGAATAATACCGCCAATTGATTCAGCAACCATACGCGATAGCATGTTCCATATTTCTGGCGATTTTGGATAATGAAATCTATAATATCTGGAAAAAATAGAAAAGGCTGAATGAAAAACGATTAACTGTTTTTTTTTTTGGTATAAACAAGAAAGTACATTAACTTCCGCTGACGTTCAAGCTCAGACTTTCAAGTGAAATAACGCTTTAAGGAAAAGCAAATAAAACAGTGTTATTTGGAAACCGAAAACGCAATGTAACACTTGTTACACAAGCGGCCGCCAGAAGGCCTCGAAGTGCATGTGCAGACATTTTACAGACCTAAATTTCGCGCTGATAACTTCGCTAAAGTACACAAAGATTAAGTGCCACTCACCTGCTTGGCTTATACCACGATACATGAGCACATTACCCAACACTGGCAACGGCTTGGGTCCTGGCATATAGTGTATCATATCACTGCGGCGTTTCTTCAGTAAATAATCGCCGAGTACGAGCAGAGCAAATAGTAGCAGCAACAATTCGATGAACATTGTGTCGTAAAATGATTTTTATGTCTTTTATGTTATGTTTATGTTTTATGTTATTGTCTTTTAACGTAATATATTTACATACATATATGGCGTATATATATATCAGCACTATTTCAACCAGTTCTAATTTTAAGTCAGGTACAACTATTTCAAATCCACAACTCAACCGATTCGTTCGAAAATATGCGCTCAACTAAATAAAGGTTCCCCTAGCGCACTTACTTCCTACAGAAAACTCGATCAGATATGCATATATGTATGTATGTATGTACGTGGTGCATATAAATAAACACGTTTACAAGCAGTGGGACTCTGTTTATTATTGCTCTGGTTACACTTGTCTACATTGGAGAAGATCAGCTAGACAAAAAGCGACAAACTTGTAGCTTCATTAGAGCTCACAAACAGCAAGCAACCTCGATCTGTATGACCAATTGAATGCTAATGATAATGTCAAAGTAAAAAACGCGTTTGAACTTTTGGGAGTCGAGTACACTATGTTAGACATTTTTTATAAATACCTCTTACATTTTCGAAACTGTTTGCCGTTTCAACTTAAATTTTCGGAAAATATTCCCAAATGTATGTGCACTCGATACAGGTACAGAGACCACTTTTGAACAGTTTGAAAAGCCATTAAGCTGAGATTTCAATGACAATTGCAAATTTGTTGAATAGTGTTTTTTTTGTAATCGCTTTAAGATAAGGTTTTATTCGAATATGCAGGTGAGAGTACAGATCTGAGATTCTTGTGCTCTTAACATGTTTTGGAGAAGCAAATTAGATCTGAGCACTAAATACAGACATATTTACAAGAACAAACAAATGTGAATAAATAGAGGAAACTTTTATATTATTAGAGCAAGGAGCAAAGGAACTACAGTTGGAGCGGTAAAACTAAAACATTTAGCAACTTTCATACATACATATTTACATATGTATATAAATATAATAAACCAATTTTATTTGTTTATAAGGCAAACATTGACTGATGACATAGCATTGCGTGACTACCTCTATTGACAAAATTTGAGATGTGTGAATCTGCAGCGAACAGACAAAACAGCTTATGTCGTAAGTTTTAAAATCTTTTTTTTTTAATATTTGTTACTCTTTTTGATTAAAATGGAACTTTTTGTATTAAATTTCAGAATATTTTAATTAAAACTTGTTTCTCAAAATGTCTAGATATTAATTGATAGTTTATAATTATTTCGACATATTTAATTACCATCCTTAAAATTTTTTCTATAGCATTAATTATCACCATAAATTAATAATTATTATTAACTTGTTAATATTTTAATATAATTTAATTAATACTAAATAAAAACCTAAATTAAGTTTATATTAAATAATTTAATTTAATGCTTAAGCATTCATATCATTTATATCCAAGCAGCTAAATGGTGGCAGTCATCAATCATTCGTTCAATCTTTTTGTTTTCTGGCAACACTGCGCTACCAACTGTCAACGAGTTTATCCAAAACTTCAGTCAATATATTCATCTTGCTTTCGCCCATACGCTTTCAAGCGTACGGAAATTTTTCGAGCAACATTTTCGCAGTTGACTGCGTCAGTTCCACTTTGACGGCTGTGAGAAAAATTTCGTACATTTAACGCGCGAAATTTTCTCCATTTTAGTGAAACAGCAACCTAGAAAACTGGTAGAAAAGTGCAAAAAAAATCTCAAAAATTACATAGAATAGTGTCTAGAGTTGTAAAACGGTAGTGCGTGAACACAGTTGCTAAATAAAAACTTATAAAAGTACACTGAAGTGTGTGTTGTAAAAGAAGTGTTCTTTACGTGCTGCGACCGTGTGTAAAAGTAAATATTCTTATATTTCTTCAAAAATTTCTAGTGTGTAAAAACCACAAGGTTTATATATTCTTAATTGTAGTAAAACTTTTTGTTATATTAAACAATCTACAATATGTAACGTTTAGCACAACATTTGTTCAATTAATTAACTTGCTAAGGTTTTTTGTGCCAAAATAAAATGGCGCTGATTGTATGGTGTGGTATAGTCGCATGGCGGCCGAAATGTATGCGGCGAACGCGAGCAGCAACTGCGCTAGTGTGTCAGGGACCGGGTTGTCATAGTTTTTAATAATACATATATAATTTGCAATTCCATCTGTGTATTTTTTTTTAAGGTGTTGTGTTTATAGCGGAATAATAATAATACATTCGATATTTATTTATATTAGCAGCAATTTAAAATTTGTATTTATATACGAGATTTTAGTATAGCAGCGCTGCTTCGTGTGTGCTGCTAACGCATATTTCTGCAGTCAAGCATCGTGGCAGCGAAGCTAATCCAACGAGTTAAAAGAGCGAAAAGTAGTTCGTTTATTGAGTTTTGAATGAAGAAGTTCTTTGCGCTTTCAAAAATATGCACCTTGGCATTGCCAGTCTGGCTGTGTGTGTACAAAATGTATAATAATATTTATAAATTAATTAGCCAAAAATGCGTTTGTGCAACTATAAATAGAGAGTTTGCCAAACCTAGAGAGTGGGCGTAGAAAGTGCTCTTGTAGTATAATAGAAACTTGCAAAAATTTACGATAACAAGTTGAATGACCCTCCATTTTGCAAGTGTCATTTATTTATCAGTATTAGAAAAAAGATAATAGACTAAATATGATTTTTATTGTAATTTAGTTTGCAAATAAATTAATTTTCCTTAATCATGCCACAACGTTAAATTGCATCTGAGTATTTTCATACATATGTATATATAATATATTTTATTATTCACTTTAAGACATCAGAAACATATTGCGCCGTTTTTGAATTGCTCATACTTACTTTTGCGTTTTTTTTTCAGTTTTGTTTTGAAGACTTAATTTTGCTGGATTTCATTAGCAGCGCTGAAACAGTTTTTTAATAACTAATGTTTGGGAATATGAATAATGGTGGCCATGCGCCATACGGATTCAATGGTTATAGACCGAGGTATTTATGAACATACTATTTATTATTTAACTTATTTACATATAAAATTTACGAAATTAGTAACTCCACAATAATGTAGAAAACAATTAATATCATTACATGTAATAGGATACCAAATTTGATATGTAATGCACCTTTTGAAGTCTCAGTTTCTAATTTCAAATGTTTAATTTTAAATAGTCTCGGAAACTAGTATTGAAAAGTTTCTACAGAGAATACTGCGTAATTCTAGGGGCATATGTACATTATACTTCCTTAAAAATCAACTTGCATTTTTTTTGCAGTAGTCAACAGCAAAGGACACTCGAACAGATAATCGATGCAAAAAATTTAATTTTACTTATATTAGGTTGTAAACACACAAGTAGGCACATATTTCCTTTTTTACAATACCACCCTTGCGTCTTATTTTTTATAAACAGCCACGTGCACCTCCTGCCAACGGTTCGTCCGCTGTATTTCTATGCTGCATTGTTGTTTTTATGCATTTATGGTCTTTTTGTTTTGTTGGCACTTGAGTTTATTATTTTCTTATAGTATATATTCATATTTATTCTTATGTATTGATTTTTGTGTAGTCATATACATAAATTGCTCTTGAAATTTTGCCAAAGTAACTGCTGTGGAATGCACACAGATTTTTTCCAATATTTTGGTTGAATCGGTTAAGTATAAAAAATTAATATGGGTGGGTATACAATTATGTACTGAATGTCTCTGCTTGTTACTGGTGATTTATAATAATTTTGATTTAATTTTTCTTTTAATTAATTTGAAATTTTTTTATCACATATAAAATTATAAATAAAACATAACTTTAGTAAAATTCCTTGATATAAATCTGCCTTAAAAATTGATTGACCATTTTGTTGCTATGCTTGGTTTGTGGTTTTCTTGTACTATGTCCAATGTTGTTTAACTTACATCTAGCTGCCCAATCGTCTGTGTCATTGCCAAACAATTCACAACTAATTTTACTTATTCCCCTGCTTCACTAAAATTTTTAGTTTAATTTTATTTTTATACGAATTTGTTGTGCCTTCGTGCGCATTGCAGCCAAAAAGTATGCTAAGATATGCTATACTTTGGTGTGCATGAAATGCTACATAAAATCTTACAACAATAACGAATATATGTACGTGAAATGCCACATAACTGCCTGGTAGCGACTGGTGTTGCTTTGGTTTTTGGTACGCCATTCCTGTTGTATATGCACGTAGTAGCTTTTTTAGAGTGCAACTAGCGTTTCAGCTGCTTTTGCCGTTCGTACTCTACTCTCTGTGCCACTGTCGTCTTTTTCGCCCATTGGTCCACTATTCTAAATATTACATATTTTTGCTTTTATATTTATTCCTTGGGCGTCCCACTGTTGTCTATTATCCAATTCAACTGGCAGTTGGCATGTTTTGACCGCATTTCCCTTGATTTCCATAACTGCTCACATAGTTGTATACCATGTTATTTGGTAGATAAAATTCTTTGAATTCCTGTCAACTTCCGGTAGTGATATTTCCAGAAATGTTATTCGTAGGTTTTGTTCGAGCAAATTGTTGAAATTTTCAAATTAGAAATGTATTTTATCATAATTTAGGTTTAAATATAATTTATTATTAACGTTCATCTAAAAGCTGCCTTTATTTTATACTAAGTTTTACTCGAATCTTTTGTTTCCAACATCGCTGTTTGGTGTTGACAACAAATAATGTGTACAAATACTATCGGAAATCGATATCACGCACGTGTTTTTGCTAAGTCGTGTTTTTGCTTACTTACATACGTACATATATATACAAAAGTGTCGCTAAATTTCGATAAAATATAAGAACTTACCTTATAAAATAATTTTACAAAATTTTTATTCAGTTGATGAGTGAGTTTACATCGATAAACTTATTTTATTAAATTTCTTTTTCTCCCCTCATTACTCTTGATCTAATTTTTGTGCTTTGTTCATTGAAGAATTTTTCTGTCTTTATGCCAAGGTATTTTTGATTTTTTTTTATTAAACGTTTTTTCTTTTAGTATTTGTTAGCGGTAATTCAAACCCATAGTCAGTGTAGGTGTTTTGAACTTTCAAGACATAGCATACTTCCTTTTATTTTGTTTTTTCGCTTTAGTCTTTTGTTGGCAGTGTTTTTTGTCGATATACGCTACCAAGGTAAATCAGTTAGCATTGACAGTGAGCTGGTTTCTACAGAAGCCAACCCAGATGATAAGAAATAAAAGCGTTTCAAATTAGTAAGAAATTTAATATTAGGTTTATGAACTCGGTCAGAAAAATCTATTTGGAATAATAATATTTTTTTGTTAGTAGTTTTAAATAGTGTGCAAGTATTCTGTGCGTACTTGTTACAGAAAATAATAAAAGAAAAACTAAAAATAGTGAAATTAATTAAACTAATTTCTTCAAAAAGTTCATTCGCACTTTTCCTATATTAAAAAGAAATAAAAAAAATATATCCACACGCACAGAGTAGTGTGTTGAATTCAGCACTGTAATTTGCTTGTAAAAATAAATATACAGTCAGCGTGTTAATAATGCAAGCAACAATAAAAAAGTTATATAAATTGTATCCCAAAAAGCCATAAAATTCAACAAGTAAATAAAAATTGCGAAATTCATAATTCAACAAGGACAGCAATTAAAAATTTCCACATCAACAGCAGCAAAAAAATAAAATTACTGCGTAGGGTATCCGACGAAGTCATATTTGCTACTGTGAAACAAACAAAGAATAAATTTTTTTGGATAAAATTGCAAACGTGTGCAGCAGCAGGCAGTAAGGAAAACCGCAACTACTATGTACCGGTAATTGTTACACAAATACATACCTATCTTTTCAGCAACTAATTCATGTTATATAGATATACACATATTTCACACGTTTTTTCTATAAATACCCAAACGTGTGTGCATATAGTACATAATAGGTAATTCGCTTGTTTTTCAACATTGTTTCATTGCAAATTTATTCGACAAAAGACCAAATACTTCTGAAATGTACATTTAAGCACATAAGCACATTTCTCTCATTTCGACTTTCAGTAAATTTTAATTGTAAACAAAAATTCCATACTTTTCATTAGTAGAATATTTGCTTTTGATTTTATTTTCAAAATTGGAATCATGGACTTTACTTAAACATATTTTTATATTTTGTACAAAATCATTTCACTAAACGACCATGTGAACGCCATTTTAGCCTCTCATAACTGTTATCGATTATCGATAGTACTAGGGCATTTGTCATATTTATCATATATTGTTTTTAGAACTTTTTAAATTCATAAATATTATATATTATATTATAAAGAAATTATTTTTATTATAATTGTTTCACAGTTCGATATTTATATATACATACATATGTACATATGTTCAAATGCATAAAAACAATGGACCGGCTTAGCAATTTTGCTGGCAAGCAGCTTCAACTAGTTTTAAATGTATTACTCATTTAAATTACTACTCGAATAGTAACTGATTTAATTTCAACTGCAATTTTGTTTGCTCTAAAATTTAATGAATGCGTATGAAGTGCAATTAAACCATTTTCGCACATTTTTTTGTGTACATATTTGTGCTTGCGTACAAATAGCAATGAAATATGCAGTAACAAGTACATATTTACACATACACTCCTGTATATACTAAATATCTATAAGTATATAAAAATACATTTCCAGTAGCTATGGTTCTTCCGTCGTATAGGCATGCGGGCTGCTTCACAGCCTCTATAGCTTGCCGTTAGCTTTCAATGTTGAATATGAGTAAATACTTTTATGCAGTGCAAACAAACAAATAAAATCCTAATGAGTTTACTGAAATCCAAATCCTAAAAAATCCCCAATGGTTTGCAACCGAAGGCAAGGCAGCAGACGTTAGGAAAATCGGCTGTGTGCGGAGTGAGTGAATCAGTGGTGGCAGACGCTTTAGTTTAACTTCGGGCTTTGGCTGACAGCGTGTTACATAGCCATAGTAGCTGTGCAGCTAAACTGATTTTGAAGCAGACAAACAAAATCATATTGCTTGCCAGTGAACGTGGAAGTTGAACTCAGCGCTGCTATAAAAATATACATACACAAGTAAACAATGCTACCTATGTGTGACGTACGAAAAAGCTGAAACGTATATACATATGTACATGCTTCAGTTGCAACGAACTAATGCCACCCGCTTCAATGACTTGCAGTAAATAATTGAAAAGTTTCGAAAGTACTGCAACTACTGCTATTTTGCCACAACTTTTATTAGCATGCTTACGACTGTTGTTGCTACTGGCACTACTTACTATGTCAGCTAGTATTTTTTCCATTAGTTTGTTATGACTGCGCTATTAATTTATTACTGCACTTCTTAATGTGTTTAACTCTCAGCAACCACTTAACGCCATAAACAAATGCAATTTCCTTTGCAACACCCCCTATGTGAGGAAGCTGCTGAACAGGTCCTTGCATTAATATGCACTTCTTCTGGTCCAGTTGACCCATTCACTGAATATCTAATTTTATTTACACTGTGATAATATTTGTGACTGCTGGTTGGAAGTTTTTCAATTGAGTGGTTTGGTTGTGATACTCTCAGAGCTGTGGATTGTTGATTACCATTGCCTCAGGTCTTGGAACACAAGTGACACAGGCCACAAAAAGGGTAGTGTTGATGAGGAACAGACCAAATAGCTCTTACTATTAGGTCAAAGGAGGCTTAGCAACACTAGTGGTCATCACAGGGTAACTATAGTTATGTATGTAAAATTCCACCTTCAGGAAATGGGGGAAAAATGCATTCGGCAGAATGCAGGGCATATATGATGAGGCATTGGAACATTATCTATATTCAGCCTTCAGCCGGATGAGAAGGGACGTATTATATTTGCTGGATAAGACTGAATTAATTACCTCCAGGGGGTACGATGGACCCAAAGCGGTCGCCTTTTTTTTGTGCAGACGTTCTTTTCTTCCCAAGAAGCTGCTCATTTGTCGAATTTTCACAAAATTTTTTGTAGATCATCGCCTAAGGGAACAATCTCCAAAGAAAATTTTCAGATCGGATAATTAGAGCATATAACTGTCATACAAACTGACCGTTCAGTATCAAGATATATAATATATTGTCTCCTTTTATAACATAAAAATGTAGTGAGGAGTATTATAGCTTATACGCAGCCAAAGTTAATTTTTTTTTCGTTTTCTTTGAATTTATGGCCATAAAAGCCTCAAAGGCTATACCTCCTTTGCTTCATTCTTGTCGTTTTCGTCGCCCCATTGACTTCATTTCCGCTTCATCACTATCGCACTTCCTTTGACACAATTGCACGTGCGAGGCGGCGCGCGCGTCTCCAAGTCGCTCACTTTTGCAGCCGCATGACAACACGCAGTGCTGCTCACCCACCTATTGATCGTTCGACCGACCACGTTTACCGCAAATTATCCAAAAGTTTTAGTTGTGCATAAATTTTCTTTCTGTGTTATTTGTTTTTCTTTTGCTTTTAATTTCTGTATTTTTTTCTCTAAATTTTTCTTGCCACTTGGCACACGCCTATCATCACTCTGTGCATCGTGTCTCACTTTTCGCTGTCGTTGAGTAATTGTTTAAACGTTTTTTTGCGTCCGCTAACGCTCTACCTTTGCATACTAGTAGGCGTCTTGACCGGCATCTAATTTAAATTCCATAAGTTTTTATGTCCGCGCGGCAACATATACATATGTATATTTTTTCTCTTTTATTTTATTTTATGTTTTTCATTAACGTTTTCTCTATTTTCATTACTTTTTTCTTAATTGTAAACTGTCTATTGTCGCCTTGGTGTGCTGATTTACACGTTCTGCATTTTTCTGTTTTTGCTGTCACGTTTTTGCGCTGACACATCGCTTCCTTATTCGATACACATGCCACCAACAACCATTTTCCTTTTATTTATTTACTTTTATACTTGAATATACATGTTTTCGTTGTGTTTTCGCACTTTATTTACATGTTGTTTTGTATTGTAGTTGCACCTTCCAGCCCATGGAAATGTTCATGTTGCTGTCCACACTTTATCCACGCTTCTTTTCTGCAGTTTGTCGTTCGTTCATGAATTAATGCAGCATTTTCTGCCTCGTAAGTCGTTGAAGAAGTTGTGCCGGCTCGTCATTGGCGACTTTTGACACCTATACCTGCCTGTAGGCAAGCTTTTGTTTTACATTTTTGTTGTATTCGTAGATTTGATTTATTTTTTTTTTTATCACAGTTGACAACTTTTTTGTAAACCAGCGTTGTTGTCTTTGAAATTCGGCTAAAAACTCGCTTATTACTTTCGTAGTTGCCTAGACTTCTTTAATATTTTCCGTTATCACTTTTTTTTGCTTACTTTTCCATGAAATTTGTAACTCCTAGAAGGAGATACTAAAAAGAGCTGAATCGATGTAGGCATGTCGGTCTGTCTGTATATGTATATGCGAACTAGTCCCTCAGTGTTTGAGTTATTGAGCTGAAAATTTGCAAAGCTTTTTTTCACTCCAAAAAGCTGCTGATTTGTCAGCATCTTCAATATCCAATCTCTGGCATGGCGTACAAAATGAATGATCAAAATGAAGTTTTTGTATGGAAACCTTTTTATTTGTCACTGCTCAACAGCTTTCTAGAACGAAATTCGTCGTCATTCACTTCACTTCGTTTGTAATGCGTACTCTTCGTCTTCGCCCACTTTTTTGACTCTTTCGCAGTTCCATACTTTTGTTAAAATAGCGTTTGTATTTTTTCGCTTTGTTAACCTTTTTTCTCCTTACTCACCACATTTTCATTTTTCGGCCTGCTCTTTTCTGCGTTCAAACAATTTCATATATTAATAATACAACAAAAACCCTGTACTGTTATCATATTGTGTTTATAGTTCTTCCTGTGCTCCTTTCCGGTTTTGTTTTGAAAACAAGATTTTTTTTCGCATATCCTTTATTCGCACTCTGTTTGCGTTGGAAAACCTGGCTACAATACAATTTTTTTCATTGTTATGTATTTTTCATGCAATTTTTCCTTTGATTCACAATAAATTGAATTTATGTTCTCCATTTCGTGTAAAATCCGAATTTCGTGTAAAATACGAGTGAGACTCCATTTGCATTTGATTTTGTAAACTATGAAAGCTTATGTAGAGAAAATATTTTACAATTGCTGTATCGATATCTCTTTTAATATCGATATTTCGGCATAATTTCATTATAAATGTTTAAACAGTTGAGAGCAAGGTAAAAGTTCAAACTAACACATTTTGAATATTTGTAAGTTATTGCTATTTCTTCTTCCAGCTCCTTAGAAAGTCTGCGCAAATCAGTTTCTCTGTTAAGTTTATCATGAAATGAATAATAAAATTGCTGAGCATTGTTTCCAGCGCATGCCAAGGCTGTCACATTTTTCCTTTCCACAATTATAAATACTTACGTTGATGATACGACAAAAAGTATGAGGTAAGCAAAATTACGAAAATACACAGAAAAGCGTGGCAAAGTGAAAAAATAAAAATAGTGCCAATACATTGATTGCAATTTCACTGCCAATTTCAATTTAAATATGGCACAGACAGCGCCGAGATCAGTTCAAGCACAAAGTCGACACGGCGGCCTACTACCGAAGCGCGCACACAGTCGTTGACAATGCATGCTGTGAAGGATATATTGTAAATATATCAAAATAATGGGAATAATAGGTCATAAAACGCCACACATATACAACCATATATGCGAAATATGTATAATATACATAAAAGGTTGTGTGTTGCGCGAACTTTGGACAATTTCTGACACTGAATGGCCTTACAAAATGAAAAAAAATAACGTTTTTACGCAAATGTTGTATTGATATACTGCCGCTTACTGTGTATTTGCTTACGCGCCTAAAAGTGTGTTACACATATATGCATATCGGCTATACGCCCGCATTTTATCGGCATTTTTTATATGCTGCTAAATTTCCTTTAAGTAATTTGTGTTTGAAATGAGACCTGAATTTTTTCCTTCCTTCGTATTTTATTAATTCACTTTTTAACAGTTTCTTTCGTGTCTGTGTGCGCCTTTTAAAAGTTGATTGTTGATATCGCTTGAAAATTTTCAAGGCATTTGCATATCTTTTATTTATCAGCGCATTTTCAACGGCATTTCTCGTACATACACTAGCATATATGTATGTATATGTTCATATGTTCGAATATATAAAAATATGCTCGCTTAATGACAATGTCGCTTCCTTAAAGTAACAATGCATAATAAAATTCATAGTTGCAACGAAAATCCTGTGCATGGTTGTTCATATGAAGGTCGGCTTCGCTTGCTCTGCACGTCTTTGCGGTAGCTTTGCCATGAAACATGTGAGACATAATTTGAATAATGCTTTTCTTTCTTTCGTTTATAGCGTATAGTTGCCATATAATTAAAAATCATACAAAAAAATTTTGAGAAATTTTATAAAAAAATTTTAATAAAAAAATTTTATAAAAAAACTTTAATAAAAAAATTTTATAAAAAAATTTCTTTCAATAGTAGTCTGCTTTGGGCGCTTACGTGGCTGGAAGTAAATTTGTGTTTTTCAAAAGAAGTCTATTTTTTTTTGTTTTGTATTAGATAAAGTGTCGCATATCTTTGCCCGTCAGCTTTCAATTTGTCACCCTAGCATGATTTTTATGTCCTGGAAAGTAATTTTTTCTGTTTCTAATTCTTAAAATATACTTTAAGGCGCTTAGCGTTTATTGTATCACTAAACAATTTTGTTCTAGCATAATTAGTGGATGGCAAAGCTTAATATACTATAATATAAAAAGAGCACCTCATATAAGCAATGAATGTAAAATAGGTGCTGCCTACATTTAGGGGCTGTCAGTAAAAATCAGGCATATCATGATATGTCTTCGAAACTTCGTTTATACCTTCCACACAATTGCTTGCTATAAAATAGACATTGCCTATATTTAGGCGCTATCAGTGTGGCTATTGTCTGTTTCCGCAACGGAAACATACCATGGTAAAACGGTAAAATTTACAAATTGATGCACGAAAATGTGCATTAATTTAAGCCACACAACAGTAGATTGTTGTTGTATCGAATTTACTTGTTCAACCAGCAACAACATGTTTGCATGTGTGTGTGTGTATGTTAGTATTATGAGTTTACAAATTGTTAGCATACATTTAGGCTAACATATGACCGTAAATACCTGAAATGCAAGTAATTGCTTCTTTAAGCAACTCTGCATGTTGACGCTATTTATCTGCTCTTGAGTAATCCTCGTTAATTTGCACAAATGTGCAACTAAAATGCACCAAAGGATATACATACAAGCATTGTACATATATTTTGACAGCAAGTAGGAAACATGAGCAGCTCACGTGAGCGAAGCGCGCCGAACAAGTGTGGGTTTTTGAGGGAGGGATTTCGGAAGTCTTCTTTGCTGCTTGCTTGCTTCCATGTGGTTTGGTGTCCTGCGTCTATGTGCGCACTGAGCCGACGAGATAAACCAAGCATCCGCCTGTCGCTCGGCTTCACACAAGCGCAACCAACCTTTTTCTGTTTAAGAGCATATTTGAAGCGTTGTCTTCCATCCATCATATGTAGATTTTTGGTTGGGTATGTGCAAAGGTGTAGCTAGTCACAATCAACTTTATGCCTCAGCTAATAGTTAACCGCTGGTTCCCTCATCTAAATGCAAATGCCTTGCTTCTAAAGTTGGTTACTAACACCGTTACATACATACATGTATGTATGTATTTGACCTCGACAAGTGACCTGTCTACTGCTTATTTGTAAAGCCAAGCCGAACAATCGCTTGACGCGCAAGGCATCTGGCGCCTTTCGCTGACATTCCTCAACAACCTGTGCGCTGTTCTGTTAGCTAGTTGCTTCTGATTTTCGGGTTCGCATGTTCCATATTTTCCCTATTTTTTCTCCTTTCGGTTGCTCCTCAAGCGCTTTGGTTTCTTGCGTGTTCTTGTCTTATCACATGTGTCAGCAGTTTCAGCGAGATTTGCCACTAGTTTTGTGTTTCGCCTGCTGTAGCTATAGCGCTTGTGCGTGCGCGTTCTGTTGTGTGCGTTCTGTTGTGTCATCGTTAGTTGGGGATATTACATGCAGCATGCATGCTCAGCGGTCGGTCCAACTGGGCGTATGAGTGTCCTAAAGTACTTTAATGCGAACTTTATATTTTTTAGGCAATTTTTGAAAACTGGGTTTCCATTTCTGAAAATTTTAGTGAAATATAAATTTTTTTAAACTTATTTTTTCTATTTAATTTTTAATCTACAATAGAATTCTCA
>NW_017537423.1:272077-284543 GCF_001853355.1 Bactrocera latifrons
TTTTTAATTCAATTTTTTTTTTAAATTAATATTTTTTTATAGCAATAATGTTATATAAAGATTTCCATTGCATTACAATTTTGGTATAATATTTTATTTTTCAAGTTTTAACATAAACATTTCCATATTTCACCACTTTTTCTTCTCTTCGCCGATTGCTCCGCACCGCGCTCAAATTGCTTTTATTTAAGTTTTCCACTGTTCCAATTTTTCCAATTTCCGCGCCGTGCTCGCTTATATTTACACTCGCGTGTGTATGTTTGTACCGAAAAGCAAATTATCTTACAATATGCTCTGGCGCCTAAAAGCAGATTACTATCAGCCCTCTTTCATTCCTTGTCCTCATGAATGTACACACATTCATATGTTTGCATGTATGCGTTACCGTGCGTGCCACAATGCGTAAATGGCCTGCCGCTGCTTACCGCTTTTCATCGGCGCCATTGCTGTCCTTCATTGTCTTGCCAAAAACAGCTAGCCAATAAATATTTCGAATTTTGTCTTCTTAGTCACTGCTGCTCGCACGCCAACAAGACGGCTGTTTTCTATACATATACACGCTACATACTCTGTTCTTTGTTTGAAATTCAATGCAAAGGAATTTAGTAAAGTATTGTATTCGAAAATCTGCGTACGCTATCTTTTACTGCACTGCCACAAACTATGTCGCAGCTATTTAAAAAAAAAAAGATTTAAACAAAGCGCAGACTTTTGGTGTCCACAAAAGTATGTGTTCTGGTGCTACGCGTTTGGTTTAACCTCAATTCCCTTGGCTGACGCATAATTGAGTAGCATAATTTTAGACGTAAACGGTTTTCTAACCTTCAAAAAAGTTTCTGGGCGCAAACGATTTTCTAATCTCTAAACACGTCGTGCCATGTCATACTGTGTTACAGTTGCCTACATATTTTTGGAAAATTTCATATTTATTTTGGAAAGAAGGCAATTTAATTTTGCATACTTTTGATCATGAGATACCCTCATCATTCAGCAACGTTTTATAATTAGTTTTTTAATAACAGAAAACAGTTCTTTAATATTTCGGAGTTCCGAAAGCAACAAGTTTTTATTCCGAAAATGTTCAAGAGTTTGACTTCTTTACATTTTCCAAAATTTGGAATTTCCAATACTCCATTTTTGACCTTTATATTTCGCATAAAAAACTTAAGGAATTTTTCGGAGACAAAAACTTTTATACCGTAAATGTTCAAGAGTTTGACTTATTTACATTTACCAAAATTTCGGTATTTCTAATACTTAATTTTTGAGCTTAATATTTGACATATGTAATTTATAAATTATAACAAAAAATTAGGAAATATTTCGGAGTCCGAAAAAATTTTTTCCCGAAAATATTCAAGGCTCTGACTAATTTACATTTTCCAAAATTTCACAATCATAAAAAATTAAGAAATATTTCGAAGTCAAGAAAAATCAAAAAAAAAAAAAAATTAGGAAAACAAAAATTTTGCTACATATTTACGTTATTACCAGCTTCAAAGTTGCATAATTATTTTTGTAACACTAGAATCAGGAAATATTGGGTCTGTTTTTTGCCTGTATTTTCGGGGAAGTTGAAAAAAGTTTACAGCAACAAACAGTGAGAATAGTGAAGAAATTGGCTATATTTTGAAATTTTTGTATAAAAAAGGGAAGAATGCCACGCAAAGCCACCAATGAAATTTGTGAAGTTTACGAATCTTCTAAAATAATAAAACACACTACAAATTATGAAAGCTCTGAGTGTTTAAAATATATATAACTGACTTATGATCGTCTACGACATTATAAAAAATCTTCTTTAAATTAATATGATTCATGGTTAAACCCCTTTTCTTGCCTCAAGAATTTTCTTTATTACAATGATTCCTCGCTACATACATACAAGCACATTTCACCAATTTTATAGCCATAATTGTGTTGTAACTGCACAATTACAATATTTTACATTTTTACTACACAGCCGCCCTCTACCCACCTGCAAAGCAAGAGCAGCCATCAAATGTAATAAATCACAAATGCCGCTCTTTTGCACCACTTCACACCGCTTTATTCTATTTTCTTCATATATTTCTTCTAGATTTTCCACACTCATACCTTTGCCCTTTCCTTTTTTACTTTAATGCTATTTTCTTTATACGCTTGCATGCGCCTAAAAGTCTACTTTAATTTGTTGCATGTCACATGACAACTGCGGCACACAAGCCAAAAAGTTAAGCTAAGCAAAAAAAAAAGGAGCAAAATTAAATTTGAAAAAATCTTGCAGAGCGCTTGAGCGCGCCGCGCACCGCAAACGAGTCGTGGCAATTGTTGACAAATATAATTATATTTAATCATTTAGCTATAGCAATTTTGCCACTGCCGTTTTGCCTGTTCGTCGCGGCTTTAGTTGTTCTAGACATCAACGACTGCCATGCCTTGCCTTCGTTTTTGTCGGCGTCTTCGGCGTAGCCACTTCACTGGCATACACACCCGTAGCTTACTTAATGATGCGTGCATGGAATTGAAGTTGTTTGAGTTGTCGGTGATTTCTTATATACATAAATATCCCAGTCCATCTTTTTCTCTTATTGATTTCTTGTGAAAAATTATGTCTATTACTCACTTCCAGCAATTCGTAAATTGAGTTATCATTTAAATAATGCATTGCTTGTAATTTTTTTCTTTAGCTGTCGTGGTGGATAATTCAACTGAACTGACAGAGTGTTCCCTACACGTTTTAGCTTGCGCTTTATTCTTATTTTGAAGACCGTAAATGGTTTTAAATTTTATATTCCGTAGTCAAAAAAGTCTTTTCGTATTTCCAGTCAAACTTCAGCTTATTTTTTTTATATTTATACTTATAAATAAATAAACAAATATGTACCATATTGGTCGACCACTTTTTTGTAATTTTTTCCGCCAGACACACTATTCTTTCATCAAATTTTTATACAAATATTTGAGATTATGTACATATACATATATAAATTTTAATGAAATTGACATCTTTGTTGTATTTTTTTGACAACGGTCTTTTGTTTTCTATTTTGTTTTTATTTTTTGGTTACGTTTTCTCTCATATTTCTCTCACACTCAATTCGCCCACTGTAGATTCAATACATAATGCCGTTTTTGCTTAAACAATTTATTCCAAATTTGCTAAAATTTTTATAAAATGCAATACACTTTGTGCCATTAAAAATCTAAATTGCATAGACCCTAACGTAATCAATAAGCAATTCGCCAAACTCCAACCAATCATCAAAATTTTTCTCCACCGCCTTCAGCAGCGTGCTCATGGCTCGTTCATTCGTATTCTCCCATGGTTTCTGCGGTTGCCAGTCGTATAAACCTTCGTTGAAATCATTCACACCACCGATACCGTAACCCACAGTGATGTAGAATTCTTGATCGAAGGGCGCCATTTTACTACCCTTCCTAAGTAAAACTCTGTTCGGCAACTCTAGCTCATCTTTGTTAAAATTAGCCAGCCTACCGTGGCTGTCAGGGTTGAAATTACAATACACCTCATTGTCTACGGCTACGGAGATATGCTCTTCCGTCCAAATCAGGGTGTAAACATGGAAGTCGTTGCCCAAGTCGAGCTGCTGCGCATTCGGGAATTCGCACATTTTTTCCCAACGCCAACTGCTATTCGCATTCACAATCAAACCACCGAAAAGATGCATTTTTGTACCATTTACATAGCTGAAGGCGATGCGCATTTGACCCGACTGATAGTCGCCAACGCCATATTTTTCATTCACTGGCTGCAGCCACAATTGGGGAAAGACCCAGTTGGCGCGTGGCAATTTCGCGCGTATGTCAACGCGTCCATATTTGAAGGAGAAGTGTTCCTTTGTTGAGAACTGTGCGGCTATGAAGGGCGGTATAGATAAGTAAGATGTTGCGCTGCCATCGCGAACACATTCTTCACTGTTCGCACGGCCGGTGCAACGCGGTCCGATATCATGTTTAATATTCAAAGGACGATTGTGCTGTTGAAAGTGACTGCCGGTGAGTTCTGGGTATATTCTAACCATGCCATTCTTCACTTGTAAGACTTCCGGCACATTTAAGTACAGTGCGAATTCCTGATCTGGCTTTGTGGCGAAGCGCTCTTCCACGGTCCAACGGTCTTTGCTCAACTGCGTGCCAGAGAAATTATCTTCAAATAGCAGTTGATTCGTACATTGCTGCTGAAGACCATTTTTATAAGATTGTGAAGGTTTGCATTCATCAGTGTGCACATCAATGACACCAGCACCCTCGTGGCTGTCTCTGTTGCTGTTGGCATTGCCAGCGCTACCACTGCTCGTGCCGGTGCTACCAATAACGTCGCTATCTACGCTACCGCCGGCGCTGCTGCTGCTGCTTCCCCCTTTTGCATTCTCCGCGCGTTTTCGTTCCTCGACTGCGTCCGTAGTGTAATTCGCATACTCGCGCACCGTAAACACGCCATTGTCTTCACGATAACCCAAACCATTGTAGATCACATAAGTCCAATAGTAGAGCGTATCACCGATTCTCAACTTTGCGTTGCGTTCGTGGTAACTCCAACGTCCATTCCTTGTTTTGACAATATCTCTGGACCAAGTGCCCGCTTCCAACCCCTCCATTTCCTCATTGAGTTTGCCGTGGAAGGCGAAGAGCGTGATGCCCTCCTCGTGCGGTATGGATACTTCAAATCCTTTTGGATAGTACACAACAATTTTTGCTTTCGGTACCTCATAACTGGGTATACCCAGCGCCATGGCTATAATATAGCCCATGACAACAATGAAACGCTGTTGCCACATCTCGTTGATTATAAGCTTATTTTCACACTATTCTTTGTTATAAATGCTGTGTCGAACAACCGCGTTGCGCGTCTTCTACCAAACTACTACGACCACTGCTCGCTGAGCCCCACAATATGAAGCTCTCATCAGGTGCTGATAAGTCTGTTTTTTTGCGAAAGCATCATTGTAGGTTTCTAACGTCAATAAAAGCATGGGCAAACCAGTTCACCAGTTGTGGTAAATCACAAAAACCGAGAGAATACGAAGAATCGCTATAGCATGTGTCAGCTCTCAACCAAGCGCTCTTACTCACTTTCGTGATTTGTTTTCGTTTTTTTGTAGAACATGCATTAATCATTGTTGTTTTTGTAGTTTAATCCAAGGTATTCTGCGCTGCAAAATCACAGGAATATAATTACACATACATGCATACGTATGTGGTGTGCAAAAAATGTACAGCACGATATTAATTATTATGATGCCGTGCATAAATATTCGGTAAATAATCGGTAGGAATGACGTATACAAGTATGTGGAATTGGTAATTTTTTGTACCCCGAACAGGCTATGTTAAGTGAGACACGAAGTTTGTAACAGCGAGAAGGAAATGTCGGTGACCCTATGAGGTATAAAGATCAGCTTGACCAGCTCAGTCGATTTACCCATGAATGTCTATATATACGCGAATTAGTCCCGCAGTTTTTGAGATATCGTTCTGAAATTTTACTCACCTCCTTTTCTCCCCGAAAAGCTGCTTATTTGGTGAAACTGATATCAAACCACTATGTCATATTGCTGCCATACAAACTGACAGATCTAAAACCAGTTGTTGTAAGGAAACTTTTTTATTTCACCATATATCTTCACGGAATTTGACACATATTATTGTTCTAGGCAAAGCTATAATCCCCGAAAATATTGTTCAGTATGGACCACTATATCATATAGCTGTCATACTAACTGATCGCTCAAAAAGGTTAAAGATTTTTTTATATGTATATAAGAAATTTGACTGTGCTTCTTCTTTTTTGCATATTTTTTTCTTTCTTGTTATTATCAACAAAAAATATGTTTAAATGTGATTTAAAGGTTATTTCAAAGTCACAGCAAGCGTTGCCTCTGTTTTGCTCATTACTGCTTATTCATGCTAATGCAGGTGTGTAGGAAAACCAAAAGCTTTTTGAAATTTCCTGGATTATGCCCGTTAAAATTAGTTGTAATTAAGTAAGTTTTTATTTTCGAGAATTTGTGCAAAAATACCACTACATAAATATTTCCATAAATGATACGTTTTAATCGGCAGATCCATCCACTGTTATACAAGCTTGTGAGTAGAGCTGTTGGATTTGCCTTGCTTTTTTTCATAACAATATTAAACACGCTGAGATTGCGATCTTAAAAAATCTACTAAACGAACACCACACACTCAAACCACTTCGTTGTTACGACTAATTGCCGCTTAATTGAAAATAAACTTGCGAGAATTTATTAAACAAGAATAGCTTATAACTGTGCTGTGTATGTAAATTGTTTTGCTTGCGTATACTGAGAATTTGTGCTCAAAAAACGTTGAGTAAAAGAAGAAAGGTGGCTCTTAAATTTTTCAATTTAATCAAACATCAACTTATTTTGTTTATATTTATGCTAATAAATAAATAAACAAATATGTACCATTTTGGGCGACCCATTTTTTGCCATTTTTCCCCTAGAGACTGATGGAATAAAGTGTAAAACTTTCAACAGTGTAAATCGAAATTTCCAGAACGGAAGTGTGCCACACGAACTAATACAGTATCGTCTAAGTAAACTTCACAAATTTCATTGATACCATCTTCCCTTTTTATACAAAAATTTCAAAATATAGCGAATTTCTCCATTATTTTCACTCATTTTTGAACAGCTGTAACTTTTAATCAACTTCCCTGAATTTAATTGAATTTTTTTTTTTTTTGGTTCAATGAAGTTTAAAATCTCATCTTTCCAACACAATACGGTATGACACAATGTGATTGGTAGCACTGAAGATATACGACTGGAACGACATCTGTTGACACAACACAAAAAGACTTTTTCGACTATCCAATATTAAACAAGAATCAGTGCTAGTGTATGATTTTTGCAATGCCCACAAGCGTAGAAATTCTGATGATGACAACGCGGTACGAATATCAATTGAAAATATTATAAAAATGGCAATCAGCTGTTGACGAGGGTTTTCGAACTCGCAAAGCTGCCGTCACCTACAAGTTTGTATCAGATTAAGTGCGCAGTTAATCTGGTTTAACGCTGCCGTCTGTCAAGCCTATAAGACAATATATTACATTTGTGCTTGAAATCGATAAATATGATGTTTACAAATATCGTTAGTCTGTGCAGTGCAACGAAATTGATTTTCTTCCAATAAAAACAATCGCATAGTTTTAAAGCCACTTCTTAATGAAATCTTACGAACAGGTTTAGAGGCAATGAACACTTTGACATTTAACGTTGCGATTTATTCTGTCCAGAGACGTAAGAAAAATCAAACTATTTCCCTATACATAAAAAATATGAAGTTAAACATAAACATGACAACCGGTTATTTAAAAGCGATTTTATCAAAGCTTTGCAAAGTATTACGTAGCAAAATATTGCTTTTAAATGCAAGCAAGGCAAAGCGTGTAAATTAAGTTCACCCAGAAAATTTAGTTACTGGTAAGAAAAAAATAAAAAATAATATATTGTTTACACTACAGCGAGTTTTTTTTTTTTTAAATATGCAAGCCAATTTTCAAAGAAAAATGTTATGCTTTTTGCATATATAATTAAATAAACACAATCAAAGCGACTACCATAGTAAAAGCGACTAAAAAAGGCTATCAACGCGACCGGTTTGCTGCTCTTTGCTATATTAACATCTCTTGAATTATTTTTAGTGATGCTAAGAGAATTTTGCTAAAATCAACCGCGATCAAACCGTGTTATAAAACGCGCTCCCGAAACAATTTGCGTGACTAAAATTTTTTCAAAGACCACAATGCCTCTGGTTTTTCTCAAAACCTGTTCTTTGTTCCATTCTTGGATAAACGCTACCCTGGCGTTTACTTTTCAGCTAATGTGAACTAAAATTGCCAGCCCTTTTGCCACGTAGCTGTCATTATTTATCAAAACAAACGCAAGTTATTTTATTAATTACTAGTGGATCGGGCCACGCGTTGCTGTGTATACATTTTATACTATTATTCATATAATAAGCTGTTCAATACATTGAAAATATCAAGCCTATTTTCTAAGTCGGTTCTAACTGGACACAGTGTGCTAAATTGTGCTTCAATCGGTTCAGTAGTTTAGGAGTCTATCGTGGGCAAACAAAACGTGACACGCAATTTTTATATCTAAAGATTTTATTAGGTTAATTTTCATACAGAAATTGTATTCATAAAGTCTTATTTTAAATACAACCACTCATACCAACAAATCAATATCACATCTCATCGTTATACTGAAAATTTGTATCGAAATTTATACAGAATAGACTTTCACAAAATCAATAAACATATCCCCGCTGGATATCCAGCGATCAAAATTCAAAGCTTTCACTTGTTTATATAACGAGCCCATGCCGCGTGGATTCGTATTGCCCCAAGGTTTCTCCGGCTTCCAGCCATATAAATTATCCCTAAAATCGTGTACGCCACCGATGCCATAACCCATGGTGATGTAGAATTCCTCATCGAAGGGCGCCAATTTACCACCCTTCTGCAACAAACCTTTATTCGGCAGCTCTTCGCCATCTTTGAACATATCGGCTATGACGCCATCCTTAACGGGATCGAAAGTACAATAGTTTTTATTGTCCACAGCCACCGAAATTTCATTCTCAGTCCACACTAGTTTGTAAGTATGAAAATCATTGCCCAAATTGAAAATAGCTGTGTCCGGGAATTCGCACATTTTCTCATAACGCCACTTATCGTTCGAATTGACGATCAAACCGCCAAACAGTTGCATTTGTGTATCGTTTACATAGCTAAAGGCGATGCGCATTTGTCCCGACTGATACTGATCGGCACCATATTTTTCGTTAACCGGCTGCAGCCATAGTTGCGGGAAGACCCAGTTGGCGCGTGGCAACTTGGCGCGTATCTCAATGCGTCCATATTTGAAGGAGAATAGGCCTTTAGTTGAGAACTGTGCGGTAATGAAGGGCGGTATTGATATATACGCTGTGGCTGCACCATCGCGCACACACTCCTCACTGCCTTGACCGCCTGTGCACGTTTCGCCGAGGTCATATTTCGCATGTAACGGTTTCGCGTGCTGCTGGAAGTGACGATCTGTCAATTTTGGTTTTATGGTAACCATGCCGTTTCCCACTTGCAACACATCGGTTGCATCGTCCAAGTATAAGTTATATTCATAGTCAGGTTTTGTGGGGAAACGTCGCTCTACGCTCCACTTATTCTTGTCCAAGCGCGAGCCGTTAAAGTCATCATCGAATAACAGTTGATTAGCACAGCGTATTTCTAAACCATTACGGCGCGACGGTGTTTTTTGGCAGCTGCTACCACTACGTACATCTAATAAACCAGCGCCACCCTGCTTTGTATCGTCGCCAGTATTAACAATGGGAGTGGCATACTCATTCACCACAAAAACGCCATCATCCTCACGATAACCCAAACCATTGTAGATCACATAGGTCCAGTAGTAGAGCGTATCGCCGAGTTTCAACTTTGTGTTCGGATCACGAAAAGTCCAACGTCCGTTTTTCGCCTTTGTAATATCTCGCGCCCAAGTGCCGGCCTCTAAACCATTCATCTCCTCATTAAGTTTACCATGAAAGGCGAAAAGTGTGATGCCCTCCTCATCGGGTATGGAGACCTCAAAACCTTTGGCGTAGACATCTATTTTAGCCTTCGGCACCTCATAGGGTGGTATTGCATACACAGCGGCCACGATATAGCTGCACACGGCATACACTAACAATTGGCGCAGCATTTGTAAATATACTTCTCAACGAATTTCCGTATGAATTCAATTGTCGGAACGTGTTATCGTACTGTTGTCTCGCGCACGTCTTCTAACAAACTGTAACGACGCCAAGTCGAGCTCGGCCATATGAAGCTGACATCTGCGCTGATAATTTTTTTTGCCGTAGCGCACATTGCTGATTACTTGTGTTAATAATAAATAATGAACGCAAACCAGTTTACGATAGGAAAACCCCATATGCTGATCATACAAAGAGAGAGAAGAGAGGAGCGTGCATAAGTGTCTCTCGCAATCTTAAATTGCATTCGGTTTGCGCTTGCAAAACATGCTTATATTTTCTTTTGAATTTACTGTGTAAATATTTATAATTTAGTTTTTGCTCATAAGCTCGATACCGGCGCCATGCTTTCAAATGGCAGTTGATATGCAAGTTATGAGATTCTTTTTATATGCGTTTGTATGTAAATATATTTGATTGCCAGTGATTGCAATCAAAACCTATTAGAATTTCTAAGAAAACTTGATTCTAGTATAATATAATAAAAACTAATTGACTGGCTTTGAGCTCGCTGGCTGTGTATTCAAAACTAGCAGTGCAGACCTCATTAGCAATAGCATCAGACTTCTACCCCATTAGACTTGTTGGTTGCACGGTCAAAGCTTATTCTTCTTCTTTACTGGTGTAGACACCGCTTACACGATTATAGCCGAGGTAACAACAGCGCGTCAGTCGTTTCTTTTTGTCGCTCCGTGGCGCCAATTGGAGATTCCAACCCCTTCTCCAGCTTGTCTTCCAAAGAAGTGTAGGTCTTCTTTTCGTCTATTCGGACGACATGCAATAGCCAGCGTAGCCGCTGTTTTTTAATTCGCTGAACTATGTCAATATCGTCGTATATCTCATACAGCTAATCGTTCCATCGCATGCGATATTATCCATGGCTAACGCGCAAAGGATTTTCGCAGATCTTTTCGCTCTGCAACATATAGCAGGGCAGGAATAAGGAGTGGCCATGGTTGCCATCAAAAAGTTTTTCTTCCCAGGCTAATTGTTATTTTTCATTGTATGCATTTTTTACGTGGCGGGTCCCAAGCCCTTGCGCACAACCCTGTGGATGGGATGTTTCGTGTTCTCTCTTTAGCTCGCCTTCAAATGGATGCTCTTGGCTTCAAAGCTTATACGTCGGAAATTTCAAAGCTGATGAGCTTGCTAGGGAGGGCACACTTACCCCAATTTTACCTGATTGGGAGCGAGTCGATGCTCCGTTATTTTCTTGCGTTCTAACTCTAGAGCCATTGACCTCACGTAAGCTCGGCAAGCGCTGGTGAGCAACCAGAACTTGTGCGACTGTTTGATCCTTCTGGTCCAAATCAAACCTCAACAAGTCCTCAGAGCTACTTTCTCTGTGAAAGGCAATTTCGCACAAGTTCATAGAGATTTTTTTATAATTTCGCTTTCTGGCAGCAAATACAAATGATTTACGCACACTTGTGTTGACCTTCAAGGATATAGATATGCTGCTTTTGGCACGTGATTTCCAATTTGAACGTTTTAGCTATTTGTCTGTAACCTTTGAGGAAAAGGCGGTCGCCCGCCGAAACGGCGCTATTTGATCCTTGACGCAATGAACGCCAACCTACATACGTTTGCATTGGTAAAGCGCCAAAAATACGCGCACCATGCAATTTTTTCGTGTATTCGAATTTTGGAAATTTGTCACTCTTAACTGTTTTTTCTATTTCAATAGATGTATTGTTATTGTTTTCATGCCACTTTACACTGAATAAAGAAATATAAATTTAATTTTTCCTGCATTTCATGGGATAATTTTAGCAGGCAAAAAGAAATGTGTCCATTCGATTCATTCCGAGTTGTGTAGCCAAATCGGTGCCGACAGCGACAAAAATGGAAATGTTGCCAGGCTGACGCCACTGAAAATGCCATGCCATGAGCTACATATAAAGCAGTGCAAACGCAGTTGTATGAGTGTGAAATGACAGCAAAAAAGTGTTGAAAAAGTATGCAAGGGTTAACGGGTTAACGGTTTAAGCGCAAAAAAGGTTACTAGTGTATTGCCAAAAAGGCAGCAAAATAAAAGCCAAAAATCTAACAATTCAATTAGAAGTTTCTGGCCTAGAAAATACACAGAAATTACAGACATCGTGGCCAACAAGCAAAGGACTCATTTGGCGCATTAAGTAAAACACTTGCGGCTCGTGACTTTTTGCGGCGCCACCTTTTTTCATTGGATTAATTTTTTATCCATTTATATTACATACACTTTATTACTTATTTTATCACTGGCTTCCTGCACACTATATCAGCTTTAGTGTAGTTTATTTGTGTTTTCTTTCTTTTGAAGTAAGCCTTCTACGTTGTAGAACCCCTCTTTTATTTTAATCTCGTGTCAATTTAGTTTATTCAAAGTGCTTGCGTGTGCTCGTGCTGCGAACCCTTTTTATGGCAAAAATATTTACTGAATATTCGTTCTAACAGCTCAATCGTCGGGCATGGTCGTTCGGTGTTCCATTTACAGAATTATCGAAAATCGATAACTTTGTTCATGTCAAGTGTTTATACAGCTTATACATTTTTTTATGTTGAAAAATCAAATTATACTATATACAATTCAATTTACACGTAAATAATCAACACATGTTTTTTTGTCTTACCATACTATAGTAAAATTTTTATTTTTTAATTTCTTTTTGAATTTTTATATTTTTTATAT
>NW_017537423.1:284843-305417 GCF_001853355.1 Bactrocera latifrons
AAAATTTTTTTTATTAACATAATTTTTTAAATTTGTCTTTAAATTATTTTCTAATTGTAAAGTTTTTTCCCTTCTCATACAACCAATTTTCCTTTGCTCTTGTAAGCTTCCACTGATAAATGGCCAATGAATTCATCTCACATTTTGTCGCCGCGTTTAACCACTTACCGATGCAACTCACATACATAATTGCCCAAAGGGAAATAGATCTGTGTGCGCGCAAGTGCCTCCCTTTCAGCACGTCCAAATGCCATTTATACTTGTAACAAATTGAATTAAAACGTAGCAAGTTGGCAAACGAGGTAAATAAACCCTAAGGATACGGAGGTCGCGCGAAGTTTTTAAGTGTAGGACATTTTTCGGCCGGCCATATCAATACTTGTGCAGAGCGGTGTTGAAAGTGAAAATAATTATTTTCATGCTTAAGAAAGGAGAAGGGGAAGGATGATAAGATGAAATATGGAGTTATGATTTTTCATAAGTTCGACGAATCGTTTAAGCGATGAGAGTTTAGTAAGCGAAATACCATCTCTCAGTGATTACACACTAGTTAAGTCGAAGTTTTTACGATTTTAATCGATATATGGTACCAAATACAAAGGGAGAGCTGTGGTAGATAGGGTGACTTCGATTTTCAACCAAGTATTTTTCGATTTTAGACCTGTCTGTTCGTAAGTTATGACTTTATGTTTTGTATACATAGTTTTGCTTTCAGTGAGCAACCAATTTTCTTATTATGTATTTTACCGCAATATTTCTGTACGCAAATCATCAACTTCATTCATTCTTTGACTTTGCCCTCCATTCATCACTATCTCTTTTGTCAATGCTGCATTTTCCAGTATTTGCTTAATTTCTTGCGCTATTGCATTATCTTGCCTTTTGACGACATTTTGAACTTTCCGTGCCATTTTCAATTTCATTATCTGCGAATGTTGGCCTTTTGCCTATACTTTACAGCGGTTTTCATTGCTCACGCACGTAGTGAGACATTTTCGCATGATATATGTACACAGCCACATACATATTGGGCGCTCATTTGGTGACATGCACCACATTGCCGATGCACCCTCTCGTTCGTATGATAATTCGAGGACGTACATATGTATGTCGTCTGAGCAGGTTCACCGACAGCGTAACGCTTGTGCGAGCATTTTTAAATTTATATTGGAGAAGAAGCAGACATTGTGACAATGACATACGAGACAATAACAACCATAAGCGGAAATATTGCAAAAGAAAAGTTGAAAGATGGGGGCATGATGAGTGAATGCTTGGTTTAGTGCCCCTGGCACAATCACAAAAGTGAAATGCAATGCTGCATATACCCGGGATGACTGCATGCCTGATTGCTGCACTACTAGTTGATCGTTTGAAGGTAAAAACGGCGACGGCACAGCACAGAACAGCGATAAAGACAGATAGTTGCAAAATCGAAATAAACTTTTGCTGTCGCACAACTGTTGAATGGTCGGCAACAATCAGTTCCTTTGCTACCAGGCATTCTCACGTGAGTGTGCACAGTTTACAAAGAGTTTTAATCGCTTACGCATTGCCTACTTAATCATTGTAATGAAGTGGAAGTTTTTGCCGATTTTCATTAAGCCCGTAATTCTAAAAGTGATTTCTTTCTTGCCTTTGTGTTCTAGAGTTGAAAATGCCTGAAATCAATCAGTTTTTATACTTTTGCAACCATTTCCTACACCTAACGGTTGTACGTATCAACTTCCGAAACTTGATAAGTGCGTTCCTTAGTACAAAAAAACGGACCACTGACACGCGCACAAATCACCATTAACCGAAAACATATAAAATGCCATAACTAAGCACTATATTAAGATATATTGGGTAGTCGATGCTGTCGTATGTCGGCAGTGCTACCAATCACAATTTGGGCAAGTAGAAAAAAAAGTTACGGGTGTTCAAAAATGAGTGAAAATAATGAAAAATTTTTGAAATTTTTGTAAAAAAAAACTGAAGAATGTCACACAAGCTACCAATGAAATTTGTTCGTGTAGCACAACAATGGTACGATCGCTTCTGTTCTGGAAATTTCGATTTTCACTGGTGAAAGTTTAACACTACATTTTTATTGACTGCATCGAAGAAATATTTTTTCCAAATATGTTAATAATTTTAATCTATTATGATCCCGAAAATATTCGGGATGCCGTGTCTGCCATTTGTGGATCCCGAAATGTAAAATTGTTACAAATTAAATATGCATGCGCGTAGTTATTGGTGCGACATTTCCCGGGCATTGAAGTGTACGTCGCAGCAAACGTGTCCGCATCTCCTGCTCTACTTTGCTTTAAAAAATATAGCACACTCTGCAAACGTTTGAGCATAACTGCCACGAGTCGACGGCAGAACGCACAAACAAGCGAACACTTAAAATATACACATAAAACTACTAGAGCAGAGCATTGCTGTTAGCGTGGCAGACAGATGGATAGACAGCCAGGCGGCAAGCTGCGCACTATGAGCGCTTAGTCAGTTGACCTAGTGATGGCATTTCAATGCCATTCGAAAGAAATAGAGGTTTTCATATCCATACATGTATATTTATACATATATTATATTTATTTTAGCAAGTGTATAACGTGTATCTAGGCAAATATGTTGAATGTTTGAGCGCGAACGTTTTTATTTATTGTTGCTGTAGCGCGTTTTACAGTTTAAAATGTGTTTATTTTTATATTACTGGTGAAATAAGCAGTTGTTTTAAAATTCATGTACGTAGTTTGGCCACATTTTTGTGAAAAATCACAGGTGTCAAAATAGTTACTCATACGCAGTGTCGCTCAACTCTTTTAGGCCATGAACTAATTTTAGTTGCTTATACGCTATGTGTCACCGATCTCTTTGTTTCTTTTTTACACATTTCTATGTATGTTTGCGTGTAATTATAATGTTTGGCGCTAATTTTTTTCACGGTAGCCATTTGCTGGTAATCGGAAGCAATCTGCTCATTACTTTATTGATACTTACTTACTTCCAAATTGGATTATGCATTCATAGTATAAATATGAAGTCAGCTCACTTTGCAAGCACTAAAAATTCTACGTGTAAAGGAATACTCCTGCAAACGCGTGTGCTTCCACACCAGCATACGTGCTAAATACGCCCAACGCGCCACCTTTTGCTGTGTACGCATATTGCTGTCATTTCCAATTTCGGCAGTACACAGCCAGCCACTGCGTGCACATTTAGCACTTCGACGGCGTCAGAAAAATAGAAGAAAAACTTGCTCTGCCAAAATTCTGTCAAAAATGAAAAATTATGCGCTACCAAACGGAAGTGTGTAAGGGTGTCCTTGGGAGTACTTTTTCGTTTTTTTGTTTTTGGCAAACTGGCGCCACTTGTCTCCGTATTGTCTGCGAAAACAGATCTGCCATAATTGACAATGAGCGTCGTCGCAGCGTCCACCCTCCAACCGGCAGCAGCTATTCCGTAGCACATAGGCTTTTGAGTGCACAGCGTGGGGTCACGCAGTGCGTGTGTTCCCATTTGTCATTTGTTTGCTGACCTCGCTATCATTATTGTAAATGACCTCAAATGGTGGTGGTGGAGATTAACGATTAATAAGCTTAGCTTGCTTGGCACTGCGGTCGTCGCGCCGCCGCCGCTAAGTGTTCAGTGGATTTACGCTTGTGAATTGGATTAGGTCTTATTGAGTAGCAATTTTCTTAGTTACCTCTGTACGCGTATGTATGTACATATGTAAGTATGTATATGTTTGCCTAGGTAACGCATAAAGTGCTGCGCAAAAATTAAGTATCGCATTAGATCCATTTTAAATACTCATTTTGAGTTGAATCGACATTTTAAGCTCGGTTTGTCAGAGGAGATCAAAAAAACTTATGTTTTTTTCCGCTTTGTACCTTAAAAATTGGCTGATAGACACCTCTAAAAAAGACTCGCAAGTATAGTCTCTTAATTGTAACGGTAGGGCCTTTCTTATAGATGTCAGTCAACCATTTCTTCAGAGTGCAAAGTGAGAAATGAATTTAAATTATTTAGTTTTTTTTTGACCCACCATAATATGTATCCTCATTTTTTGATTTACACACGTCGCATACAACAGATCGTTCAAAGCCAAGTCTTTGTATGGAAAACTTTTTTTTTTTCTTCACGAAATTTCCTAATCATTTTAATGAAAATTTATGATTTAAAAAAAAAATAGCGATCGTTAATTTATCGATTATGTTTATGGAATTGTGGATTATTCTTATAGCGTTATATTCATGAATTAATTGAATATTTTTAAGGTTCTATAAATTGTTTTTTTTTTATTTATTGAAATTTTCAATTATTTTTATGGATTTATTGATTATTGAGATTTACCAATTGTTTTTGAATTCCGATTAGTTTTTAGTATTTATCGATAATTTTTATTTATCTACTGACATTTTTTGTTATGGAATTACCAATATTTTTTATGTGTTGACCGATAATTTTCATGTGTGTATCGATATTTTTCATATATGTAGTTAACGATATTTTTTATGTGTTCACCGATAATTTTCATGTATTAATCGGTAATTTTTATGCATTTATCGAATTTTGTTTGTAATTATCATTGATTTTTTGTATTTATTGATAGTTAAGTTTAATTATTTTTCGATATTTTGTTTGTGAATATATCGATGAATCTAATTGCTATGAATTTACTGGTAATTTTTTTTTTATCTACGTTTCAATAATTTATTTTATCTTTGTATCTGTTGATTTATTTTATGAATTTATCCATTATATTTATGGTTTTATTGGATTTATCGAAATTTGACATGGAGGCAAGGCTACAATATCCGAACATATTTTCAGTTCGGACCATACAGCATAAACTGACCGATCAAAATCGAATATCCTAGATATCCTTTTATATCCCTTTGTGTTGGAAGAAAGGCACCTGTGAAGGGTATTAAAGCTTCAGTGCAACTGAACTGAGCGTTTTTTCCTGTTTCTTGTTGCTTCTGCTTTGAGTGTGAGCGCGCGCTGACCCACTACGAATACTGTTTGCATGCGGATTGCTACACTCGCCTTTACTTATGCAAGTAAATATTTGTAGGTAAAAACTCACATATGTTTCCATTTTATTTCTTTTTTGCTTCTATGTTTGTGCACACACGCTAGTGCCTAGGCACTTCTGCGCGCGCCATACTTTTATGTGGCTACGGCAACACTAGGCAGACATAGAGCAAATACTATTTTTTACACATAGTTACACAGAAAGTAAACGCTCATCCAAATGCACATGCATAAGTATTTGAGTAACTGTAACTGTTTAGCAAAAAAGCACATATTTTATACATTTGCCAGCTCCATGCTTAAATACAAATTCCTAGAGCGGGTGGTATACCTGTGTACGTGTGTGTGTTGGTTAGCCTCTCTAAGCTGTAGGTTATCAACGTATGTACATATGGTCTGCTGCGTCTGGCGCCGTTTAAGGTGTACTTGCAGGCTAATAAAAATACATATATTCAGATATCTATACATCTAGCTTGTGTTTTTGCCATTACTAATTCTGCTTGGCCTCAGTCGCTAGCCGCTATATGCTTTTAAGCTACATACATACTACATATACAGCTGTGCATAACTTGCTTGCATATAATTATACAAATCTTTTTCTTTTTTGGTCAAAAAAGTTTTTTGGTACTCCAAAGTTTGCTAACCTCAAAAAAAAAATGTGGGTGTACTATTGTATTGTAGATGTGCGTGTGTGAAAGTACATATACCAACTGCATATAGCCTCACCCGCACCGCTGTCATGTGTAACATTGTCCTTCATCCATTGCTGATATTAAATATTAAAGTTCTGTGCTGTCATTTGTTTTTCCTTTATTTACTTTTTTTTTTTTTATAATTTTCCCCGGTAAATAAAGCTTTCTGTGGCACTCCGCATACATAAATTGTGGGTGGCACTATTTTTAGCAACATTTTGTATGCTTAGAACTCAATTTAAATTCCCACACGAGTATGTGGTGGGCATTGGGCGAACACACACAGTTCAACAGAAGCGATACGACGTGGCGTCTGTATTTACGTTGAGAATTTTTGTTTGTTTATGCATGCAACATGGAGTATGGTGGCAAGTTGGTTTAGATTTTCGTTGGCACTTTAATGATAAGAGCAAACAAGTAACGCTAAATTCAGTTTCATATTGTAGCTGACAGCAGATGTGCTTGCAAGGTTTTAGAAGGGTTGCCAACCTTTGACTTTGAGCGAAAATATGTATATTAACTTGATTTTCATGTTATTGAAGGCTCTACGCTGAAGTAATATAAATACTTTTAGATTAAATTCTATGTTCTATAAAACATACACGTTTATTCAATTGTAAGCAACGAACATTTCTTGGAAATGCGGTTAAAAGTCGTGGAAATCAGTCGTGATATCAATTACATGCGTTATTATAGATTATTGTTTGTTATTATAGATTATTGTTTGTTATTATAGATTATTTTATTATTTATTTATTAATTAAAACTATAATGTTATTATGTCGATTATTTTATTATATCGATTATTTTATCATAAATAATATCTTGCAACGTCGTTTATTTTGTGAAACTACAGTTAATTTTGTGAATATATCGGTTTTTTTCACGAAGGCACCGATTAGTTTTTATTAATCAATAAAGTAATTTGTTTTGTGCAATTGAAAAAAGTTTAATTAATATAAATATCGATTATTTTATTATCGAAAATATTCCAGCCGTCCAGCTATTACTTCGTAAGCATGTCATTTATGGAAATACTAAATATTTAATGGATTTGTTGGGTTTTATATGGAATGTTTTATTGTTTTTTCTAAGGATTAGATTTTGTGGATTATTTTTTTATAAAATTTTTTTTATCACGAATATCAAACCACATGGATTATTTTATGAAAGTGTAAATTTTTGGTGGAAACACTGATTATTTTGATATTTTGTAAAATATTGTCGCAATTAATACTTTTTATTACATTGACGATTGCTTTCTCATAATATATCATTAATCGATTATTTTATTTAAATTTATCAATCAGTTTATCATGTTTGAATTTATCGATTATTTTGTGTCAATTTATCAATTATTTTGTCTGAGTTTATCGATTATTATGTGGATTTATCGATTATTTTGTGGGAATTTTAATTATTTACCGGAAATTTTTATAAATTTTCCAAAAATTTTCATGTATTTATCGATACTTTTTATATAATTGTCATTGATTTAATGCGTTTATATTATTTATCCGTATTTTTTTATGAATATACCGATAATTGTTATGAACTTACTAAATTTATATCTATTTATCAATAATTTTTTTTATCTATTATTTATTAAAATTATGAATGTATCGATTTATTTTATGAATTTGTCGTTTACTTCTTTGTAATTATCTATTATATTTTGAATTTTTCGACTATTTTTCACCTATTATGTGAAGTATAGTAATAATAAATAATTTTACCTTAAATTAACTTTGAAATCTCTCTTCTCTCTTTGCAGCGGTGGGCGTAGGTGGGGCATGTCCCATTCCCTGCCATCCGGCATGGTACGTATACTTTTCATACTAAATGTGTAGCAATTTTTTGTAGTTTTCTTTTAGTTTTTTAGCAAAGAAAAGTATAATTTCATAGAAAAACCTCTAACCTATTGATTTTCTAAAGAACTAAACTTTAATCTTGTTTCTAAGTAAATTTGTTTAGTTGAATTAAGCAAAAGCAAAAGCAAAATACTAATACATAGTATATTAATTAAATGAAATAGAAATATGTATTTTCGGGGCACACGCTTTTTCATATAAAGTTTTCTACTCGAGCAAAATATGTGAAAACGATTTTGTGCGAAACAAAAAACACTCACACAAGTAAATAAAAGTTTCGAGAACATTACAAAATAAAACAATTAGCAAATATCAACAACAACAACAACAATAAAACCAGCTTCATACAAACAACAACGAAGCAGATTCGTACCAATAACAACAAAAAATACAATTAGCAAACAATAATCACATCAGCAACAAGAACAATAACAACCACAAACAGTAGTGATTCAACAATCATGCAATCACCAACAACAAAACAACACCGATAATGCAACAAATAATGACAGAGAAAACTAAAGCGGTACAGTGAGCTATCCGACAAAGTGCCGGCTTACACACACAGCGACACACAAAAAAGTTGATTTACAGACTATTATTTATTCGATAGCATTTTTTAAATTTCCGATATTTTTTGTTTACGGTGTTTTATTGAATTTTCCATAGTATTACAACATTTTTTTTTATAAATAACTGTCGCGTTTTGCCAAATTTCAATTTATTTTGGGAAAATTGTGAAAAAATGCGATTTCTGTAATTTTTTTTTTTATAAACTTCTGATAAGCCTGTTCGAAAGAGTTTCGTGAAAATTTTTTGAAAAAAAAGTCTACTATTTATTTAATATTTCTCACTTTCATCATATTTTTCAATCGCCATTCCAGAACTCACTTCATCAAATTTCGCCTCGAAGCGTACATAACGTTGTGGTGCTGTTTACGAGCATTTTGGTTGGCTTCATTCCGCACGTTTTTGGCATTTGATTCAGCTGTATTAGACTGTGCATTGCTTAGGAATCACGATTGGCAGCTAGCGGTATGAGTTTCGCCACAACATGCCTTAACGGCTGAAAATTAAGTTGATTTGGATTTCGTGTCAAACTTCGGCGGTTGCTTCCCGGCGTTGTGTGCGATGTATGTATGTGTATGCGTATGCGTCATTTCACTTTTATGCTTTCCTTGCACAGTCTGAAGTGCGATAGAATTTGACGCCGTTGAAGGAGGGCAATAAATGTATGGCAAAACTGTTTATGCCAACCCGGTTTAGTATAAGTGTGTGTGTGTGTGTTAAGATTTGTGGCTGCCATCTAACGTAAAATATTTACAAGACATGCAAAATGCACATTAGACTAATTGCTCATAGAAGATTTGGTAGATAAAATCCTCATTTATTTAATGCGAATCGATTGGTGGTGGAGTTTAGACAAATATTTTTGGAGATTTTGCAAAAGAAAACATTTTTCCTGCCCCAAATTCTTCGTAATAACTGACATTAACGTGTGTGTTCTTGGCTCTCTTAAAACAATAATGTGTTAGCTTTAACTTCTTTTTTTTAACGCTGGTTGTCTGCTTTTTTAAGTTTTTCAAAGTTTGCAAGTTGGAATTCTATCATTTGAGGTCTTACACTCTTCGCATTCCGGACGTATGAATCAGCTGCGAGAATCAGCTGTTGACGAAAGGGTAGTAATTTATCACATTTTAACACGTTACTGTTTGCTTAAATTCAAAAAATGTATTTTTCTTTGTTTGCGTGTGTGTGAACAATGCCGCAAAGTGCATTATGAACTCGTTGAAAACTTTCCACACAACAGTGTCACATGTGGTCCCACTATATGGAATATCTACACACAGTTATGAAGAATCACATACACAGTTAACGGAGCTTGTATCCTGCATCATCCATCCATTTTCAATTTCATTTTTAGTTTCACTTTCACTCTTATAACTATTATCTACTACTTGTGTGCGTTTATTGAGCACGCTCCGTACTTTTGCTGTCCTATGCGTTCGTTGTTGTCGTCTGTTACCTCATTACATGTTTTTTACTTAACCATTTTAAGTTTTCTGATGTACTTTTGTGTGTATGTACATACATATGTATTTCAAAATGCGAAAATTTGTTAGCCTGGATGTGGGTGTGTGTGTTAGTATTTCAAAAATAAACTCAGTAAGTTCTAAAAACTTTCAATGTCAACTTATAACCAAATACCCTAAAAATTATGTCATGGACCTTTTGTACAAAGGCACACATTTACATCACGCTACACTGAGAGAATTGGAAAGACAAGTAATAACAGTCAGTGTTCAATTTAAAGAAAAGGTGGTAGGCTGGGCTAGCGAGCAATTCAGTTATGATTATGTCCAATTTTTCGATTATTAATAAAATTATATTGATTATTTTATGTAAATTAATCGATTATTATAAATTTTTTGATTTTGTGCAAATTTATCGATATTTTTGTGTAAATTTATCGATTATTTTGTATAAATTTATCTATTAATTGGCCTAAATTTTATTGATTATTTTGTGTAAATTGATCGATTATTTTGTGTAAATTTATCGATTATTTTGTGTAAATTTATGGATTGTTTTGTGTAAATTTATCGTTTATTTTGTGTAAATTTATCGATTATTTTAATTTCGGTTATTTTATTTGAATTTATCGATTATTTTGTTAAAGCAACAAATTTATTTATATCGTTTGGTGCGCTGGTCATTTATATTTCATAATTTTTCTTTATTTTTGCGCAGCAATGCGCAACTTGTGACTGTTTCTAAATGTTTATTAGCGAGTCCTGCAATTGCCTGATAACATTTCAAATGTGTATATACGATGTTCACACCTTTATAGATTTTTCTCGCTTTATGTATTAATGCTGTAACCGAAATTTCACGTTATCAACACACAACCGAAACTAAATCTGAGTTCCATATAAAGATCCGTATTTAATATGTGTGCCTTACTCTGTTAAGCGCACACCTACTGGCGCACACAGAATTCTTTGCCATTTTCTGTACTTGACTTCCTTTATAAAACTTTCTTGTGTTCGCACGTGTATTAACCCACATACACGCGCGCACGCACAAAACCACATCAGCCTATGTACAAATGGCGTGGATCTTTTGCTGCCATGCGCTCTACATTCGCTTTCATCGCCCAATCTTTCCCCCTCCCATAAAATGCAAGTCACCGTCACTTTGTTTACACTTCTTTGGCTATCTTCTGTCTTTCGTATTAATTTTTAATGTATGAAATTGTCAGCAAACAGTTGAGAAAAGTTGGATATGTGTGAATGAGCCATATACTGCCAGTGAGCTGATATTGTTGAAGTCTTTGAAGTGGACTCAAGGTGGGCGGTGAAATAAAAATGTTTTTGTTTTATTTCACCTAAGAAAACAGTCGCCAAGTAAGCTTTATTGACAGTTGGGTTCTTGGGTGTTTATTTTCATAAGCTTTGGAGGAGCGTTAGGCTAGAGAGAGAGAGAGAGCTGTAAGAGGTTTTGAGATGCAAGCGGTAGGTCATAAATAAAGTTTGAAATCCTTAAGAATTCATTGGAGAATTGTGCGTGGCTTATAACTTAAAGAGTGAGCGTGCTTAAAGAGACTCGTTTTAGGGTTGAATTTCCCATTTTCATATATTTACGTACGTATGTACTCTTTAAGCTTAGCGTTCTTTATTACCATAATTTTATTTTATTTGCTTAACCCGCTACACTAAAGACTCACAACCACTCCAACTCCAATTCACAATTTCCTCATGCAGCAATGCGTATATACAAATCTATTCGACACAACAAATATTTTACAAAATATAAAATTTTTTTATCAACTTTTTTGTGTGTGCCCCGACTCTAGAAGAAAGTTTTTTAAAAATTTGACAAAAATTTCTATTAAAAATATTTTTAAACTTTTTCCTTTATATAGAAACTGTCCTTTTTTTATTTTTCTAGAAATTAAGAGACATATCGTCACTTAAAATGCAAAATAATTAAACATCACTTTTCATACGTTTACAGGCGGAGAAAAGCGATATAATAGAAACCACTAATATTGAAAAAAATTTCAGTTTTGGTTATATATTGGTTATTTTGTCTGACAAAGATTTTCAATTTTTTTTTGATGACACGTTGTATTGCATTTTAGGTGACATTAAAATATTTCATTTTTTTTTTTGTTAGTGAGTTATAGTTTTCCATTTTCTTTTCAATTGTCTGAACTTTTTCGAACTTTGAGTTTATATTTCAAAACTTTCGGTTGACGAGTTTTTATTATTATTTTTTTTTTAGAGTTTTTGCCTTTATATTAATGTAAAACAATGTAATAATATTTTATTATTTATTTATTTTATTTTGTTGATTCTTTTATATTTGGCATACACAATTTTTTTTATTTCCACTAATTTCTTTTTATTTAATTTTGTGATTTGTGTCATACTATTTTATTGTGTTTTATTTCTTATTATTTTAGTACCTACATATCTGTATAACTTTCCAGCTGTTACTATGTATTATTTACTCTACTACTAATATTTATAACTAACAATCTCTATTGCTTATCTAATATTTAAACGAGCCTCTTCTACTTGTCAGCGTCGGTTTATACATATGAAAATGAAAATTTCAAAAGTTTTTCAACTAATTAAATTATAAAGTTGTTATTGTTATTGTTGCTACTGTTTATATTGTCTATTTAAGAAGTTCAATATTTTCTCACTTATGGTTACGTTAATCAATTATCACTATTAACTGGTAAAGCAAGTTAGCATTAAATTCCACATATTAAGTGTAGTATATATAATACATACATAAATATATTTTAAACTTTTTTCATATTATTTATTGAAAATTCAATAATTTTTGTAATAGTAATATAAAAATAATTCAATTCATGTTATTTTTTAAGTTTTACCATATTTTATAAGTAACTTCCAGCAATTGCTGCTCTAAACGAATTGCCTTGCCAATCTCTAAACACAATGTAAAACTTCTTTCGATTATCGTTTTCGATAATGTAGTGTCATATTCTCGTTGAATTTTCTAGTTTCTTTCGTGGCAGTAAAAAGTTATTTCCACATGCAGTAATTTCTGCTATATGTCTTTTTTAAAAGCGTATACACGCAAATATATTTATTTATAATATATAATGTGAGTGAAAATGTTAGTATCACCCGGAGTGTATTTTTATTGCTCAAAGAGAGAATTATTTCCAGCCGTTATAGTTAAGGCAAACATGAGCTGACTTGATTGAACACCCGCACACATGTCACATTAGTGGCTTCAAAAAATGGTTAAAATGCAATGTTGTGTTTACTATTATTTAATGTTTTTAAGTAATCAAAAAATAAAAATAATCACCATAACAAAGTTAAACTAACATTTATTTAATAATCGCGGCACTTTTATTCATGGCGCTTGATGCAAGTTTACTTTCTACATAACAGTTCGTGAATTAAAAATCATTACACTTCTATATTTAAATAGCACTTTTAGTAAATATTTCGTTTAGTTATAAATATTTAACTACATTTTCCGTTTTTATTTTAGCAGCGCGCGTTATAAAGCGTAAAGAAATACTAAACTAGATTTTAACGCATATTTCACAATACATTTTACTAGCAATAGCGTGCATTTTGTATGCCTCCATTTTTGTAGTGACTGAATTTGAATTTTATTGAATTATTTTTCCTAAACGTGTTGTTGTATTGTTGTGCATTTAGTTTAGTTTTTATTGTGGAGTGTTTTTTGTTTTCTGCAAATGGCCAAAGTTGAAATGAATTGATATTGATTAAAGCGTTAAATGTGTTTTATGCTGCATACAATTATTGAAATAACAACAAAATAAGGATTACATAATTTTCGTATATTACATATTACTTACTATTCGTTGTCTTGATCATAATGCATTTGTAATTTTTTTCCTTCACAAAATTTTTTCTGCAAATGTGTTTTGCAAGCGTTAAATTTGTCACCAAAAAACCAAAAACAAACAACAACATAAATTAAACAATATATAAATATCTAAACAAATTTTTTGTAATGTTAAAAAAAATTAATAATGCTCTTAAAAAACTTGCAACTGAAATTCTAATTAATAATTTAAATATTTAAAAAAAAAAATGCAACAAAATAATATTTTCAATACGTATGTATGTATGTATGTACCGCTCTACCAAGTGATATCCTTCAGAAAACAACTTGAAACAACTCAACTTGAACACTTGTATGAAAAGCAAAAGCGCCATCTATTGTATGTTCGTACCTTGTTTGTTTGAATTGATATTTCAGTCACGTTATGCGTTTTCACCGCAGGATACAGATTTCACCTCGTCGTATCCAGGTCCACCAATGAATCGGCGCGGTTATAACGATTTTTCAGGCGGCGGTGGCAGTATGGGTGGTGGCGGCGGCAGCGCCATGGGTTCCATGAACAATATGGCGCCCGCCGCCAGCACAAATTCACTGAATTGTGGCAGCGGTGGCGGTGGCGGTGGCGGAGACGGACTAGGCGGCGGCTCGAATGGCACAAATCTAATTGTGAACTATCTACCACAAGATATGACAGATCGTGAACTCTATGCTTTATTTAGGACAATCGGTCCTATAAACACTTGCAGAATAATGAGAGACTATAAGGTGAGTTAACCAATTTAATATGTTAATTTTAAGAAATTACTTATCAATTATCCCAAACTTTCACAATACCGACAGTATTCACATTTTTCAGTATTTGTGTTCCCACAACACCTAGGTTAATAGATTAATACCACAGCTGTTTTCACATCATTCAATTTACTGTAATATTTAATATTATACTCAAATTCAAATTTGACCCGGACTACTCCATTTAAACTGCGTAGTTTCCCATTGCTTTCCAAAAATATACACTTTTCCCGAATTTAATTTAACACTCAATCATATTTGAATGATTTAATGCCACAATGCCAGTTAGTCGGCGTTCTTTTTTCATTACTTGTTTCTATATTTACTTTATCCATTATGAATTCATTTATTCACTTTGCAAAGTTGATTTTTTGTGCAAACTTTTTTGCATACTTTTTTTTCGTACTTTTGCATTTGAAGTGTCAACTGTCAGCTGTCAAATTTAATGACACACACCAAACGCGCGCGCAAATTCTGCGACGTGCTAAGCGTACGTACGTAGGTAGTGAGTCCTCCGTGCGCCTTTCACTGCATATCAAACACTTCAGCAGGATTACTGCGACCACGAACACACACACAGATACAAAACACAGCTGTCATGGTAGCAATCTGCTTGATGGCCTAACTATCTGTTTGGCTTCCTACCATACAAAACATACATATTTAGGTATAGAGTCCATCCAACCTGCCTCCCATCTACCCACCACGCAGAAAGTACTGCGGCATGCCGCTCAGCATTTTAATATTATTACACTGATGGATGTTGACGATTTGAATGTCGGCTGAAGTGCGCTGCAGTGCTTTTCCTTTTATCACTCATCCGTTTTTTTTATTATTTTATGTTATAATTTTTGTGTGGCAATTTTTAATAAATGTTATTTAATTTCCGTTTCTTTATGCTCTTTTTATCCCTCAAATATAGACTGGTTACAGTTTTGGTTACGCTTTTGTTGATTACGCTTCCGAAACGGATTCACAGCGAGCGATAAGAAGCTTAAACGGCATTACAGTGCGCAATAAGCGTTTAAAGGTGAGTAAAAACATTTTAATATTACTTATTTAAAAATATTTTATTTTACCACGAAGTTTGTAAAACTACATAATCCTCGAAGAAATCGTTCAGATCGGACTACTATAGCATATAGCTGTCATACTAACTGAAACATTTTTTGTAACCGTAAGAAATGCATCGGTGCTACCGAAGCTCATTTTTTTCTTCTGAATTTCGAATAATATTTACTTAAGCTTTTTACTTGAAGTTTATTAGTTATGTTGTTGTTGTGAAAATTTTGTTGCGATTTAATGCAGCAAGCGAGCAAGTTCCGCCCACTCTGCGGGTGGCCTTTGCTGCGAACTGCTGATTTTTTATGAACACTTGGTCAAAGGTCAAGTGAGTAGCAGCGGCGTATCGCAGCTGGCGCACTTGTTTGCTCCAATTTCAATGCGCCGTGCTATCTAACTGCAAAAAAGTGCAAAGAAATCGAAAATGAGAAATACACTGCAAAATGCTGTGCAAAAGGATGGAATAGTGAACAATTAAAAATCACTAACAACCTTTTGCTGTGGCAATGTGCCGCGCTCTGCCCCGCCGTCGCTTTTACTTTCTAAGTATTTCATTTCATATTGATTTCCTTTTGTGTTGTATATTGAAATTTCGATTTAAATTGTAGCTTGAAGGTTGGTTTGGGAAACGCACTTATATGCCTTAGGGTGATCAAAATTCGGACTTAAAATATTTCTAAGACTTGCAATAGATAGGCTCGTAATTGAAAGCAACTTTAAGTCCGATTCGTCCGAAGACACGTAAGCTTAGAGTTGTGGAGTTCTTCCTCTTCCTCTGCTTCCCCCAGCGGGTACTGCATCGAATAATTTCAGAGCTTGAGTGTTTTCGTCCGTTTGGACGACATGACCTAGCCAGCGTGGCCGTTGTCTTGTAATTCGCTGAAGTATGTCAATGTCGTCGAATGGAAATACTCGCCGTGGCCAACGCGCAAAGGACCATAATTCCTCCGCAGAACCTTTCTCTCGAAAACTCGTAGCGCCGATTTATCAGATGTTGTCATCGTCCATGCCTCTGCACCATATAGCGTACGGGAATAATGAGTGACTTATGGAGTTTTGCTCTTGTTCGTCTAGAGAGGACTTTTGCCTACTCAATCCGAAGTAGCACCTCCAAGTTATACGAAATTGTCTACGACTTCGAAGTTATCACTGCCAACAGTGACGTGTGTGTCTAGTCGCGAGTGCGACGACTGTTTGTTTGGTGACAGGAGATATTTCGTCTTGCCTTCGTTCACCACCAGACCCATTTGCTTCGCTGCCTTATCTGTTCTGGAGAAAGCAGAACTAACGGCGCGGTTGTTAACGACAATGATATCAATATCATCAGCAATGGTACCTTCTCAGTTTAGTTCTGCAGCTCGAATTGTTTTCTCGAAAAGTAGGTTGATGAAGAAGTCATGTTGCTCAACGTCAATTTACACAGTCGTATTAGTTATCAAATTCAGACATCGCGACATAAAGGCAGCTCTTTTTCGTGCTGTGAAAAGCAGCTTTGAAATCGAAGAGGTGTCGGAGTCGACACGCATTCTCTTTTCACGGGTCTTTTCCAATATTTGGCGTATGGTGAATATCTGATCAGTTATTGATTTTCCAGGCCTGAAGTCACACTGATAAGGGGCAATCAGTTTATTGACGGTGGGATTTAATCTTTCACACAATCCGCTCGGTAGAACCTTATACGCGATGTTGAGGAGGCCTGTCGCACGGTAGATGGCTCACGTGCCATCACTATAAACTAATTCTTTTGGCCTAATAGCCCAATGTGATGTCTCGCAATGGAAAAATTTAGGGCATTCATTAAAGTTATTTTCATTATGCCCAATTCATAGTACAAAACCCCTAAAACAGCTTTCGTTAAAACGATTGGGGTGCAAAGCTGCAAAACTAATCCCGTCCAGCGTAGACTAACCAGCCGTTCCTTTTTTGTTTGTCACGTTGTAAAAAATTATGTGCCACCTAGGGCACTTCCTCGTTAAACTCGCTTATGATAGTTATTGCCTACATTCAGGCGCAGCCTAAAAACAAAAAAAAAGCAAGTTTTATGCTTGCAACGTCAAATAATCGCAATGATATGCAACTTATTTGGAAATAAAAATGAATAGACTACATCAATATTTTTGAAACATATAATTTCACTGGACTACACTTAAATTGTGTATTTCTAGCTCACAAGCATACTTTAAGGCGCACAACCTACATAGGCCAGTAAGCTTACGACCTATTTTTAAATGCCTCAATTTCACTTGTATACTCATACCATTTCATTCGTCATTCACATTCTATCCTGTAAGAAGTAAATACCGCCGCATTTTTGGTATTTTATTTTCAATTTCATTTTATTGTGGATAAAAATAGAAAATCTGATACTGTCTGTGAGTGCACAGCAATGATGAGCCATGAATGCGCACAAAAATATAGTTAAAATGAATTGAAATGAAGAAGAAAAATAGAAATAAACTTGAAATCCTTAGAGATTTGGCCAAGTGTGCATTTGTGTGGGTTTGTGTTGAGGCAAGCGACATCAAGTGAAAAATGATAAAAAATTTAACGAAACATTCTTACAGTTCATGAAGCGCACGCAAGCGTAATATTAGGTAATTTTGTGGGCGCAGGTATGAGGGCGAGCTGTAAACAAGTGCAGCTCTAAAATGCAGTGTTTTTAAATAAAAGTTGTTTTCTTAGAGGCCTGAAACTTTTATTTTAAAGACATAAAATACAGAAAAATAATAATAATATTTAAAATTTTTTGATTTCCAGTTATTAATAAATAAATTTCATGAAATTGTACGTTTAAAAATAATTTCAATCGCGGGGTATATGATATCGTGACGCCGTTAAATCAAAGCCATTCTATCGGTACCATTTATAACATCACCTTTGGCAGCAAAAACACCTAGTCAATAACTCGCCGAATATTGGATTAGTCGCCACAGTCATAGCAAATTTTTTCGGCAAAGACCATTGAATGGCATGCACAGACAAAAAATAGTCTAACGTAGACACATCACATAACTTAAGTGACCAAAAGCCAAGTCCATTTTTCGATATCACTGTTCTCACCAAATATTAGACTCTTTAGTTTACGCGCTGTATTCATAGTTGATTCATACATATCGATATGGAAGCCCAAGGAGTTCTTGAATTATATGTATATAAGAGTCAATTGTGGACAATACATCCTCACCGATTGGAAGTTGCACCACGACAACGCCCGGCTCACACCGCCTTTCTTGTAAACAACTACCTAAACAAAGCCGGCATAAATATTTATATGCAAATAGAGATACAACGCGGTTTTAAATGATACCCACCCGCGAAAGTGCTTATTTATTTATCTATAGTTCATCAATGTCATTTATTCGTCTAGCAGCAATTTTGACACATTCACTTCAATTCAATATGGCAGAGACAATGTGTCAACGATATTGTAGTTGCTTCACAGAACAAACAAAAATAAAAATCATACAAAGTGTATATCGACCGATACACACAGACGGTTTCGACTGCGTTCACAATGTATAAATAGTAATGCAGATCGGGCGGGAGCTCATTGACAACAAATCTAGCCAATGATGAATGAAAAGAAACAACAATTGTCAAGCTGCTGCTTCTCGCGCGGCGTGTGTAGGATGCGTCGAAGCTGGAGCAAGGCTAGGCATTCGCTGTTCTCAACCGCCCTAAAATGTAAACACGCTGAGAGGGCTGAGTGGAATTTGGTTATGGAAAACGTTTGATTGCTTTGCTATGATTTCACTCGCTTTGTGATTTCTTTTTGTTGTCACTTTTCTTTACAATTTGATACGATGTTTGTGGCTCTCGTATTGTGTAATATATACACAAAGTCATGGCCATGCTTTGCCATTTAAATAGTATTTAAATACGGTCGTTTGCAACTATGTTTACGTTTTGCTATCAGCTGATTTGACAAGTAAATTGTGTTTATTTGTTTTACAGGTTTCATATGCTCGTCCTGGCGGTGAATCGATTAAGGATACCAATTTGTATGTTACGAATCTACCACGTACAATAACCGATGATCAATTGGATACCATATTCGGTAAATATGGCATGATTGTACAAAAGAATATACTAAGAGACAAATTGACGGGCAAACCACGTGGCGTTGCATTTGTCAGGTGAGTTCAAACGTTTCCCTTTATTTGTAAGTTATAATTTTTTTAGGAAATATTCAACGGCATTAGTCCACTCACACATGCTTCCAATTGGCACCTACCGTTATAGATTCAATAAGCGCGAAGAAGCGCAAGAGGCAATTTCCGCTCTGAACAATGTCATACCCGAGGGTGGATCTCAGCCGCTCACTGTACGCTTAGCCGAGGAGCATGGCAAAGCGAAAGCGCAGCAATACATGTCACAGCTGAAATTGATTGGTGGCGGCGGCGGCGGCGGTGGTGGCGGAATGGGCGGTCCACCACCACCCCCAATGAATATGGGCTACAACAATATGGTGCACAGAGGTAGACAAAATAAATCACGTTTCCAAAAGATGCATCCCTATCATAATGCACAGAAATTCATTTAAACGATGAAAAACTTTTATTAATTAATCGTACATAGTAGTAGTGTATGTATGATGAATATGAACGATAATAACTTTTGCTGGTGTAGAGCAGCGCAAAAAGCAGCGCCTTTGATGATGTTGATATAAGAGTTTTTTCTTTATTTATGTTTTTTTTTTGTTTGGCAAAGCGAACGCATGACGCATTTTTAGAGACAAACAGACGGTCAATGCATGAAAGCGTGAAAAGCTGAGCAAAGAAGAGATAATATAATAATATTTTAAAATATAAACGTAATATAAACATTTTTCCCTAAACTTTAAAGCTAAATAATAATAAAAAAAAAACACAAGCAGACGTTAAATGACGTTAATATATAATTTTTTTTGTAATTTTTTGTTTAATGTTTCTTATACCGTACCGTACGTAGAGATCTACTATAAAAGAAAATACGATAATACAATAATAATCCGTGTGGCTTTTGTTTACGAAACACTTTTGCTGATATACGCAAAGTAACGTCAAAACCGAGCCTAATGAAAGCCTAAATATTTCTTTCTCTTTTTTATTTTACCGGGATGAGTATAAGGTATATAATATTTAAGGGGTCTGCTGATTATCAAGGTTGCGGCAATGTTTAAGGAATATTTTTTTTATTTGCTGAAATAATTCATTTAAGCTGAATTAAAACACACAAAGAAATATTTTTAATAAAAAATATTAATAGTAAAATATAAA
>NW_017537423.1:306727-310502 GCF_001853355.1 Bactrocera latifrons
TCTCGATAGCCAACCAAAAAAAAAAAAAATAAAATACAACCAACCAACCCCCCGAAGGCTCAGCATTTTATAGAAAGAAGCAGTAAAAATCATTATTTTACTATAACTTATCTTTATAATATAACTTAAATCAAAACTTTTCTGCAGCAAATATTCAAACTACCAAAGTTTTGTAAATTCTTAAATAATATTTGAAGAATTCCATATATTTTCACCAACAAAAAAAAATTAAATATTTCACATTCCTCGTTCAAATACTTCAATTAATCATTTTTCCGTTTAAACAGTTAACATTTAAAAAATAAACCATCAGTTGGACTCTGTTGTTTTACGTGCGTTTATTTTATTCAATTAAACGGATGAGAGTGGTATTAGTTATAGATATTACATGAAAGCTTAACTTATGTTGCAGTGCTATGGATTCTTTGCAGGGTTGCAATTAAATTGCTACGTTCTCTCCAACAGGCTATTATATAAACTATTGATAGACTTATTAAACTTTTTTATTTCACATAATAAAAAATTAAAACGTTTCCTTGGCTCATAACCTGTAAATTTCGAAGAAGTTTATTGTCTGTTTTCTTGCGGGATATTCAAGTCTAACACGACCAATTATTTTCCAAAAAACGATGGAAAACGCTTAAAAAGTAATATCTATTAACAGGAATGAATTCCATCATAATTATAAAAACTAATCAACATTGTTTTCATTCGAGCCTTTTGAAAACGTATTTTTTTGGGTGTTGTGGCCCGCTTTTGGAAAAACCATTTTCAATTATTATTGACCTAAAGTTTAAACATTTAATATCTAAAACCGTTAACATTATTATTGCCAAATTTTCGAGAACACGTAAAACCAATTTAATGAAAACGTTGAAAGTGGCAATGTTATAACAGATACATACATATGTCTGTACATTACCATACATATTCAGCCTTATTGTAAACTTCGTGTGAAAACTAGGGCCGAAAATCATGATATAGAAAGGGTTTCTAAAAAGAAAACAAGGTGAAATTGCTTGTATTTTGGATGAAGTGATTCTTCCAATAGTAAGGGGCCCCCATCGAGATCGCTTTTCAAGTTGCTAGAAAATGTGGGTCCATTCAGGGGTTAAATCCACTTGTAAGTTCGAAAAAATGTGTTTTTTTTTTTTTAGATGGGAGAGCCTTTTTATTGAATATGTACATAAAATATATGCATTAAGCGAATTTAACGTATTCTAGGAATTTATATTTTATTAATAAAAGTATTGGGTTCCGTCGTTCCTGTAAAAGATCTCCTGAAAGTCCTCCACAAAAAGGTGTTTGGCGGTGAGGAAGATATCTCTGATCCAAATTATATTTACATTTTCAAGTTCACTTTATACCATTTATTAATATAGCACAGCAAGTTCTGCTCTTTTTGATGTCACTTTTCCAACTGATTCTGCGAGAAAACAAGCGAGAGTTAAACAACTCAATGCTCACTGTCAGTTCCAAATATGTATGTATGTATATCTCAAAGAGGTGATCGTTCCCCATTTTCATTTTTAGTTCAACTTAGTAGCTGAACTGGAAGTAATTGAAAATTATTATACCGCCTTTGCGGTCACGTTTAACATGGAATGGTGAAGATCAAATTGCAACAGTGTTTCCACACATACAGGGCGGGTGGAGGGTGTGGAAGGGCCTTGGGAGATTTCGACGTGAAAGGTTGCGGTGTTCTACATTTATACTCGTATATTTCCTTATCACAGCACAGCTTTTCACGTGGAAAACTCCCGTGCGTTTTGTGGTGATAAGCAATGAGTGCGGTCCACTTTGTACGCTGCCTTAAACTCGACTTGTCGCGCAAAACTGCATAAAATTTAAGTTAATTTAACATAGAACTATGTGTTGCGGCTGTTTAGTAGCAGCTGCGCTTATTTTTTATGCCACTATTATTATTATTATTTTTTTTTTTGCTTCTTTGCATATGTACATAAATAAAAATATGTGCAATATTTAGCTAAAACTAACTTGCGTGGCCTTTACAGTGCCCGCTCAAATTTTCGTTTGTTTACATTTGAACATGAATGCGTCTAATTTACGTTAAGTCGATAATTTATCGAGTTTGGATGCAGTTTATGGTCGCTACATACAACAGTTTTCGCTCATCTAACGAAAACTATGCTGACTGCCCTTTTTTTTATGAAATGCATTGTAATTGAGTCTATAATTGTACGATTTGGAGTATTTTTTTCATTTGTGGTTGGCTATTTAGTCTTTAATATGGTATTCTTGCTGTCTCTTATACACATCTTTTTTCTTTTTAATAAAAAATAAAAATATTAAATTTTTTTCTTTAACAATTTTTTATTACTTTTTTATGCAATTTAACACATAAACCTCCAAAGCTTCATTATAAGGAGCATTGTATGCAAACATTGGTCATAAAAGCAAGAAATAAATAAAATTAAGTTTAAAATAGCCAATGTACCCCCACACCTATTATATAAATATAGTAAAACATATAATCTTATGAATATGAATCATAGTACTAGAGCGCCTCATTGCAGCGTTTTTCTTCAAATAGAAAAATTAAAAACTGAAGTAAAAAAATATAAGTAGAATTAAAAAAAAAAAATATTTACACAAATAGTAATACAAATAATACATTCGCAAGAACTTCAATATTCATGTCAGTATGTAATTAAATAAAAATGCAAAAATACATATTTTTTTGATTTTTTTTTTTACCAAACCAAAAACAAAAACGCAACGTTGTTTGCGCAAAGGCAAATGACATTTGCGTGTACCGTTAATTGTACCTTCACAACATTCAGCGGGAAGTATTTTTTTCGTTTTTGTTGTTTTTGTTAATTTTTTTTCTAGCTGCCAGTTGTGCAAACAAGCATACCTAGTAAAATGCAAGCTAATATATTTCGCGAAGCTCGCTGTCTCAAAACCAAAAATCACGTGCGCGCTCAGCAGCAATCAGCCCATAAAAAATCGAAAAACAAAGGCAAGTAAGTACTTCTATAAACTTCCTCACTCCCGTTACTACGTAAACTTCTTAGTGCAAAAGAGCAAAAGAAAATTTGCTGGCTGCAGCGCCTTCCACAACACACATTCCCTTTCCGCAGTAAGAAAAAATAAAATATAATGAAAATAAAATAAAACAAATTCACCGGGGCTGTGATTGTTGTTCGTGTTGCAGCCGCTTACAAGTCGGCTATGCATTGTTTTTGTTATTTTTTTTACAATACGCTATATTAAATATCCAGCAATAACTAATTTTTTGTTAATGTGTATTTACTGCAAATTTTTTTTTATAGATTGAAAACGCGATTTAGTAGATATTCGCAAGTATATCCAAATGTTGTTGTTCCCACTGAACGAAGGTGAGATTTTTTTTGTATTTTTTATCTAAACTTAAGTACATTACCACATACATGCATTTGCAAAAATATATAAAGAAACCAAATAAATAAAATAATAAATATTAGGGTGAACCGGAGTACTGTAATATTATATATAATATATATTTAAAAAATTAATTAACTAAAAAATTGTGTCATATCTACTGAATAAATGAAATCTTTATTTTTTTATTGTAAAAATATTATTAAAATAAACACTTCTACAAACTTCACGCGGAAATAACATTTTTTTTTAAATTTTTTGAAAAAAAAACCTGACGCGAATTTTGAAAATGATTGAATTTTTTGTAGCGAGAAAATTAATTTTGTTCAACACAACAAATGCTAACGATATAACCAAAATTTTATTGAAGCAGTTCAATTTTTTTATTTTT
>NW_017537423.1:310802-313901 GCF_001853355.1 Bactrocera latifrons
ATTAATAATAGTGATACGTACCAAAAACTTTAATGTGCTTTCATTTTTTTATTTTTTGCTCAAAAATTTTCGATACTTTTTTTTAATTTTTAGGTATTTATTAATATTATACATACGATGTATTTTTTTGATATTTCATATTTAATTTTTTTATATTAATAATCTTTTTTTACGCACCGCCAACCTTTGCGAATAAAATGTGTTTGATTTATACCAAAAAAGTAGAAAAAAAATAATTTTTTTCTAAACCGAGCTAATTATTTCATTAACATTTATTTATTACACACATATTTTCGTGATATTTTCAAACATAAAATTTTAAAGTTTTTTTTTTATACTTTTGGACTAATGCCGCATTTATCGGCCAAAATACTAACACATGAAGTTTTTTTTTTTACATTTCATCTAGCAAATATCAACATAATTACTAGAAAAATTGTATAAATATTTTTACCGGTGTTTCAAAGTTTTGAATTTTTTCATGTTTTTTTAAATTTATTTTTTGTTTTCTTTTTTAAGATTTAGACGGCCTTTTAAAGAAGGGCTATTAGAAAAAGTTTCAAAATTTTTTTTAGCGAATAGTAATAGTTAGAATTGCTTATACATATATATATATATATATATATACATACATATATACATATGTACATATATATCAACTTTATTTTAAAAATTTAGTTGCATATTTTTTTGTTCAATAGCTTTTAGGTTAGGCTTTGTTTTATATATTTCTCAAATACTACTTCCGTATATTTTTTTTATTAATTATATTTTATGGCAAATATACAATACAGTCGATATTAATATTTTTTTTGTTGCTTTTTTGTTTTTTTGTAATTTTATACATTTTTATAGTACATACCATATTTGTTATAAATTGCTCTTGTACATTTTTTTTTAAACAATAAATTTTTGTTTGTATAAAATTGTGTATACAAGAGTAAATATGTACTTGAGGCAAATATAAGTTTATATTTATAATTACTAGTTTTCAGGATTGCGAATTTTTTTTTTTAATTGCTAATGAAGCATTAGATTTTCAATTTCTAATTCCAATTTTGGGATTAGAGATTTTTTTAATTTGGTTTTTATTTTTCATTAAAATCGCAAAAAAAAGGTTGCAAAAATAATATAAATACTAATATTTAAGCAATTATTATTTTTAAGCATTATTTGCAACCCTGCTAGGTTTATGCTAACTGCCTAAAAATGTGTTGTGTAAAAATTCATAAATATGAACATACATACAATTAATGTTGAAAAGATAATATTTTGAATTAAAAAGTAATTACTTTTATTGGCTACTTTAATTACATTCCCGTTGTATTTTATCTTTCATGCTTCTTCTACACGCATGCTGTGCGACAATCACAACTCCAACTCCAACGACGTGCAACAAATACAACAAAAATGCTATGTAACGCAACTCGCGTCTCATCAAACAAACAACAACAATATACATCAAAATTCTATGTAACGCAACTTGCGTCTCAAACTTTGCACTTTGCCGCAGACTTCAATTATTCCGGCCTTATTGACGGGCTTTATCGCAATAAATCCTATCACTATCCCTATTTATAATTCGTGACAATGTTGCCGCTGCTGCTTGCATCGACGATCATGGCATCGTACTCGGCGATTTGTACACGCTATCGCATCGACTGCACCGTATGCTGTTGACGATCACGTACACGGCACTTTTCACACTCCCACAAACAAACACACGTATTCTACTCTTCCCTCGAACCAGCTATCCAACAATTGTACAGCCCAGATATTAAGCGCGCTCTTTCACAACAATTACACATATTTAGGTAAATATACTACTAAAACACTAGCTAATCTATGCTAATAATAATAGTTATGTAAGTATATAGTATTATGTATATATACATAGTTTAAATGTGTGTGTACATAAGCGTTGAATACGTTTGTATGCGCTTAAGCGGAAACTCATACTAAAAGGGGACAAAGAAAAAAGGAAAAGTAAAAGAAATGCATATTTTGGCTTAAAACGTAAATGAGTTAAAATTGTAGTAGGCGTTTGCAAGTTCGTAATTGAGTGTGGGCTATTTATTGCATGGTACTATTTGTATATTTGTAGCAAATGTTGAACGATCTCTATTTAGCTAGTTTTTTGGTGATTAGTATAAGGGCTAGAGTGTTAGCCCAAAAAAGTTCAAACCAAAAGTGAAATGTTAGTGTGAGAAAAGCTGATTTTAAGCCAATTATGAGAAATTAGTCTAAAAATCAAACAAATTTTGCGCGTATAATTAAAGTGTTGAAGAAAAAACATTCGAAAATATATTTACAACAACTCAAGTTGTTAAATTGTGGTAAAACAGCAACAAATTACCAATGTATGCATTTGTAGAAAAGTTGTTTAAGACACTAAATTTTTGTAATAAATAATTTTTCTACACAAATGTGTGAAAATGATGCCACAAGCAACAACAACAATGTTCCGACTGTGTTATGATAAGCTAATTCAAAAATAACCGTTAAAACTATTAAATAATAATTAAAAGTATATATATAATATATGATAAAAACATTAAAAAATACTGCATTTGTGTATGTGTATGTATGTATATGCATGCGTGTATAAAAAATCACAAATATAGAGAAAAAAAATACATAGATATAACAAATTGCGTGATGAAGTCATTTGTTATACTTAATTGACAGATGCATACATATGTATGTATGTATGTATGTTACATGGAAAACGTAGAAACTGACACCGAAATGTAAATAAAACGTCAGTCAAGCTCTTAAAAAAGCGTTAGAGACATGAAAAAGATATTGGAAATTATTATTTTTTTTAAGTTTGTTTATTTTCTTAAGTGGCAACATTCTTTCCAGTTTCCATTTTTGTTAAATTTGTTATTATTTTTTTCAATTTTATCTTTTACGGATAATGTGGCAACGTCCTTTGCCGTTTTTTAAAATTAGGTTTTTTTTTTACTTTTTGAAATGTGCTTTTTAAAAATTTATAAAACATTTTTGTTTTCTAATATTTCAAGAATGTTTTATTGATTTTCTTTTTACAAATTTTGATAAAATATTTCGTTTTGCTTTTTTTCAAGTATTTTTTAT
>NW_017537423.1:313942-316282 GCF_001853355.1 Bactrocera latifrons
ATTTTTGTATTTATCAAATATATGTATTTTTTTCTGTCAAAGTTTTCGTAATGACAATGTTAGTAGTAAAAATTGATCTCAAATTTACAAACATCGAAAATGTAATGCCCGATAACTTGACTAATATCACTCTAAACCCATATTTATCGGTTTTCAATGTCAAATCTTTGTACTACTCTAAAAGTTCTTTATACACTTTATACAATTTATGTATGTGTAGTGCGTAAATATTTAAAAAAATTATTTATTGTTTTTTAGATATAAAAAATATTTATTGAAATCCAAACCAAATGTACCTTTTTCTTAAATATTAAAAGAAACATACAATAATAAAGTAGTAGCTGTAAATAGCGAAAACCAAAAAAACGAAAATACCAAAAAGCTAATAAAGACAAAGCAAAAGTAGACATAAATACTATTTTATAAAAATAATAATTTATTTTTGCTTGTTTGAGTACAAACATAAAATTGTTATAACAAATATGTATACTCAAAAATTATTGTTGTTCTCTTAAGAAGTGTTGTTATTTTTTTTTCATTACTGAATTAATATTTATAAGTTGATATTAACTCTACCACAAACAAATATGTATTATTGTACATTTTATATAATTTTTTTTCCTTTTTGAAGAAAATAACTGAAATTAATGTGCAAAATTGTACCATCAAATATTTTCTTTATCAATGAAAGTTTAAAATTTTCAAAAAAATATATTTTTAACAATTCAAAAGCTTTAAAATTAATTATTATTTAAAATTATTCTTAAAAAAAAATTAAATTAATATGCGGTAGTACCCTCAAATAAATTTGTTACGCAATACAAATTTAAAATTATGAAGTACTGTATTTTTTAATAAATGAAAGTCTTAAAAAGTTGCAATTTCATTTTTAGTTGTGTTTAAATATTTACTTTTCAAAAGCCGATATGTATTTCTAAGGATTTTAAATTTTCAAAAATTATATTTTTAACTATGAAAAATTAACTATAAATTGTATTGAAGTATTTTCAAGATTTAAGTTGTTTTTTCGAAATTACTGTGCTAAAAAGTCAAAAATGATATCTGTAATAATTTTCTTATTTTTTTTTAATTAATATTTTTTTTTAATTGATAACTTTTTTTAAAATAATTTTTTAATTAATTTTTTTTGAAATTATAATTTTTTGATTAATTTACTTTTTTATTAATAGTTATGTATTTTATACATAATTGCCATAAATATTTGAATCTAATTAAAGAAAGTGTGTACATAAACTTAATAAAAGCTGACTTCCATAAGAGTATTTAACTTGTATAAAGTTATATAAGCCTTACCAAGTAATCACAGCGGCATTAAAAATGTAACTTTAAATGCGTAAAAATCAAATTAAATTTATTAAAAATATATATATATATTGTTAAAAATTGCTCGAAAAAAATTAAAATATGTATTAAAATCGTTTAGTCAATTTGTAATATACACATTGAAATATATAAATTTATTCACATTTGTATATTTCCACATGTAGCTAAAACTATTAGTATTCAATTAACAATAATAATAATAGTCACAAAAAAGAAAGAAAATAAGCGTTAAACCCACTAACTGTTGAAAAAAATTACCAATAATTAAAAGAAAAAAATAACTTTTGTAAATTAACTTTATTCTAAAAAATTAAAAAAAAAAAATTGTGGTTAACGCAGCAATAACTGAAACCCATATATTATATATTTAGTTCAAAAAAAAACTGTTTGTATGTACATCAAATCTAAAGCCACTTATATTTGTCAACAACATTTTCATTGCTAATTCTTTTCCAAATACTATTTAAGAAACGTAACGAAACGAAACAAACTCAAAAGTTTCAAGCGAACAACGTCAACTGCCTATAAAAAGATTTTTTTAAAGTTTTGTGAAATGAAGTGAAGAATACTTAAACCAAAAACAACAACAATAAGAAAAATAGTAATGATATATACTATTAAAAAAACTGTTAGTTAAAGTATATATAGTGAAGATTAAATTGTAGCAGAATCGTAAATCATTTTTAACAATTGTATATTCATAGGTATTTATCAATAAGTAGCAAAAGCGAGGCCGGTAATGTTTGTGCTAATGTTGGTGTGGCAGTGTGCGCGCGAATATTTGCAGAAAATCTATTTTCAAAGTTTCAACCAAATATTGAAAGATTCGAAACTGTACTTCAACATGCTCGGTGCACGTTGTGCAAACAATGAAAACGTAACTAAATTCGAAAATTCTAAAAAATGTATTTAAATCGCAACTTTAAAAATATTTTTGAACATAGACTCATAAAAATGATTATAAATTGAAAATACTTGTAAAATTAAAATTATAGT
>NW_017537423.1:317044-318050 GCF_001853355.1 Bactrocera latifrons
TTTTCTTTAATTTACCTTCTCAATCCTGCGAGTGAGTACAAATTTGTACCTAATGCCAATTCCGTGCCGCAAATTGAGTAAACATTTAGTGAAGCATAAAGATAACTGCGTAACTGTTAAAATTCTGCCAATATTCACGCATACTGCAGCAGCAACTTGTATTAAACGAGTATTAGTAGAGTCAATTTCTGGAAACTAAGAACGCAAAGTTGTGAGTAAGTTTACAAAAAGTATTTATATCCATACACACACACACACATACGTACGCTCATAAGTAAGTTAAATTTTAAAACGAATTTTGCGTAGACAAAGTTAAGCGCCGACTTGACAAGCTAGAAATTGATGAATTTTCGACAAGAAGAAGCAAAAAAACCAAAAAAAAAACTATATTAAATTAACTTATTCAAAACAAGTACTGACTAAGTAAGGTAAAGCACAAGTAGCTGATAATTAACAATAAATTAAATATATATTTAAAAAGCAAAGGCACTCATAAAGGAATGACCAGGTGATGGCAAAGTAAAAAAATATATATCGTGAAGGTTGATGAAAACATACGAAAACCGACATTGACACATTAGAAAAATGCGTAAAACGTGATTTTACAAATACTTTGTAGAGCAAATTCACTAAAGACAACTCAAATCCAATTAGTAAGAGAAAAAAAAAGAAAAGTAGACAATTTTATCAACACTTCAAATCAATTACAATAAAAACAATAAAAAGCAGTTAATAATATGTAATTACATACTAATCTTACATTATATACACACACAAGCATGCGTAAGAAAAGTTGAAAAGAAATTGTACTAAATATTTGTTAATTAGCTGCTAAAATGTTAAGTATGTATAAGTTATAACAAAATTAAATAATGCTAAAAATAAGTGTACGCAAGCCAATACGCTACAGACTCAGACGACGCCAACAGTTATAGATATTTGTAGTTATTTATCTTTTTCTGTTGGTTTATGTGATATTTACTTCTTTTTTGTTTTGTTTTATTTT
>NW_017537423.1:319532-321773 GCF_001853355.1 Bactrocera latifrons
ACATAAAATATATTACATAATTTAGTATATTTTGTTATAAATTGTATTTAAAAATATGAAGTGTAAATTCTTTATTAAATCTAATCATATAAAAATTTGATGCTCTTTTTAGAGTAAATATTTTTTGCTTATTCACAAAAACATAAAAATTTTCTTGAAACATTTTGCATAAACACACCAAAAAATTATGAAAATTCTTAAATAATTACCACTTTTTTGAAACACAAATTTAAAGCTTTGCATTATTTTATTTGATATTTGTTTTTTCCAATTTCTTATAATTTTCTATGAAATGAATGTCTACCTGTTATGATGTGAGTAAATCGTGCGCGAAGCGTTAAAATTATTGACAAAATCATAGTTGTAATGTAGCAATTTGAAACGATATTGATATACATAAAAACATATATATTATATAGTATTTATAGTATATATATCCTCGTTATTTATATACCCCTGAAATTGTTATATACATACATACAAAAATGTGCAGTTATATATACTTACATATAGTAATATATATATTTACAGCTGTATGTAAAGAAAATACAAAAGAAAATCCGAAAAAACTGACATGCTAGCATTTAAGTGTGAATCTATAACGAAATTACTAAAAAAAACCAAAAATTGAGCGAGTATTTAATTAAAAAAATAACTATTTTTTAAGTTGAGAAAATATAAAAACTGAACTAAAACTCAAAATTTGCATAAATTTCATGTATCTTCCTGCGATTGTCAATACTAATTAATAATACAAATTTAAAATAATATAAACTAAAAGTCATACATATATAGATTATTTCATAAAGTCTAGCGTGAACAATTTAAAAAATTATATATATACACAATACATACAAGCAGACAAAAATTATAAAAAAACAAACAAAACAAAAAAAAAAATTAAAATGCATAAAATTTGTGCACTCAGATATCTGCAATTGATTTAATTTGCGTTTTGTATATTTTTTCGGTCTAGAGCAAATTGAAAACATAAAAACGTATAGAAAACACAATAGTAGCTATATATACAATAAAACAAATATGTACTTATATACTTATGTGCATACTTTTGTATAAGCCGAACTGTATGTACTGATGCTGACGATGAAAAAGAAACAAAAAAAGAAATTATTGAAACATTTTGTTATGATTCTAAAGAAAAAATGGATAAAATAAAAGTACGAGGGTAATTAATTAAATAGCATGTCTTTTATTTGCATATATTGGTAAGTAAAATCATTTGCAATATGCAAAACAAAATAATTTAACGAAATTTTCATGAAAAACCTTATTTTTATGCAAAAACACCTTAATTCCACCTAATATGCACAATTACGCACTAATTACCAACAAAAACGACGTTAACAGCGCCGGCAGCGTCAGCGCGTCGATCGGCTGCAAACCAAAATTTATATTTCGCTCAAATCACCAGGCACGCATAACAGCCCAGCAAGCAGCGGCCGCCCAGAAAAATAAATGTGACACCAAATAGTGCTGCATGCTTTTAGGCGTTTCTTGATTGCCGCACGACAGGAGCGACACACTTTATTGGCTTCACTTCCTGAGGCGCACGTGTTTGACATGCACGCGGCATACTTTAAGGCGCATATATTTTTACAAAATTTTGCGGCACTTGCTGGGCCATTTTGCGCGCCTGGTGTTTTGGGCGAGATTTTAATTTTGATTTTGCAGCCGATCGACGCGCCGACGCTGGCGGCGCTGTTGACGTCATTTGTGTTGGTAATTAGTGCGTAATTGTGCATATTTGGTGGAATTAAGGTGTTTTTGTATAAAAATCATCTTTTTGCATAAAAATATTTTTGATGAAAATTTAATTTAGTTGTGATAATCCCGAAATCCCGAATTGAAACATCGGATCGGGATTTTGCATGTTTGATGGAATTAAGCTACTTTTGCATAAAAATAATGTTTTTGATGAAAATTTAACTTAGTTGTGATAATCCCGAAATCCCGAAGAACGGTATTTTGCATGTTTGATGGAATTAAGCTGTTTTTGCATAAAAATAATGTTTTTGGTGGAAATTAATTTTTCTTGTGATAATCCCGAAATCCCGAAAAACGGGATTTTGCATGTTTGATGAAATTAAGCTGTTTTTGCATAAAAATAATGTTTTAGATGAAAATTTAACTTAGTTGTGATAATCCCGAAATCCCTAAAAACGGGATTTTGCATGTTTGATGGAATTAAGCTGTTTTTGCATAAAAATAATGTTTTTGGTG